>NC_082654.1:75175027-75452821 GCF_028023285.1 Balaenoptera ricei
TTGCTGATGGTTATTCTGAGTGGTGTGAGCTGATACCTCTTTGTGGTTGAATTTGCATGTGTCTCATAATGCGTTGAAATTGAGCTTTAAGGCATGTCCTTTTTTTATATTCCCGGCTGTGATTAGAGCTTATTTCTTCAAAGTGTTTTCTTAAAGTATGTGTCACCATTTGAAATATGTTGGCCATCATCTCCCTCAAGACACTTTGAGGGCAGGTTTCATTTACAGCCCTGCGGTACTTGTTCATATGAAGTGACCATTAGCTCAGGCTTTAAACCTGCTTTTGCAGGTAACGGCCAGAGAGCGGCAGCCTTTCTACGTTCCCCTTGCTGGTACTAGGGAAACAGACCTACCGGCCAGTGGTGTTCTTCGGTTATAAATTAGAGTGCAATGTGCCCGGATAAACCCACAAATGTTGATGTCTCCTTGCTTTTGTTTGTTTTTACATTTAATTTATATTTATTATTAGAGTAATATTCCATTGTGTACGTGGACCACTTCTTCTTGGTGCATTCCTCAGTTGATGGACATTTTCATTGCTTCCAAGTGCTGGCTATGGTAAATCTTGCTGGCGTACAGGTTTGCCAGCCTGTGACTTTTTGATTCTCATTTTCTCAGGTGATAGGCCAAGCAGTGGTTGTGATTGATTGACTGGTAGCTCAATGTTTCCCTTTTCAAAGCACCTACACTGTGTTTTCATTAGCGGCTCTTTACATGCCCCCCCCTTACAACCGAGGGTACGCATTTCTCCACACTCCCTTCACCGTTAATTTTTTGCAGCATTTTTCCTAATGGCCATTCTGACTGCTGTGAGCTGATAGGTTTTTGTAATATGGGTATGCATGTCATTAAATTTTTTACAATTCATCATATTCCTACGCCTTTTTCTTTCCTCTTAAAAGAAAAAACCGTGAGTACAATATAGCTCTTGAAATTGTCTTCTTCGAAGGTTGCCCTCTTTTGAATTTTTTGGTCGATTTTTGACCCCAGAAATTTTCTGGAGGGCAGGTGTCATTTACAGAACTGCAAGTTGGTGAAAATTTAGTGACCTTTTGCAGTGGGTTCAAAGCTGCTGTTGTGGGAAACGGCCACAAGGAGGTAGCATTTCTCCATTCCCCAATCTGGGTACTAGGGCAGCAGAGCCTTTCTGGAAGTCATTGTCCTAGGTTGTAAATTAGAATGGAATTTGCCAGGAGAAATCCCCATAAGTTTATGTCTCATTACGTCTTCTTGGTTTTTAAAAGTGTTTTAATCTGGGTAAAGTTTAGAATATTGTTTGTCCTGGGTGTACACAATCTGGTTCATTTGTACATTATGTATGTCTATTAATGTACAGATCCTCTTCCCATGTAAAATATTACAGTGTTCCGTCGACCTCCCTTGCTATATGTTCGGTCTTTTTGATACATGTATATAATATGTATTTGTATATGTATAGTAACACTAATCTTCATTTCTCAATTTCCCCCCTCCTTTCCTTTCAGATGAGCATAGTTTGTTTTCTAAGCCTGTGAGTGTCTTTCTCTTTGGAAATATGTTCATCTGTGCCAGTTATTAGATAATGCCATAAGTGATAATATAGGATATAGGTCTTTTGCTTTCCGACCTACTTCGTGTTTTGTGATTATCTCCAGGCTCATCTATGGTGCCTCAAAGAGCAGTGCTTCAATGTTTTCCATGGCTAATATTCCATTGTGTACATGGACCACTTCTTCTTGGTGCATTCCTCTGTTGATGGACATTTTCGTTGCTTCCAAGTGTTGCCTATGGTAAATATTGCTGGGGTGCAGGATTGCCAGCCTGTGATTTTTGATTTTCCTTTTCTCAGGTGATAGACCCAGCAGTGGGTATGATTGATTGACTGGTATGGTAGCTCAACGTTTACCTTTTCAAGGCACCTCAATTGTGCTTTCATTAGTGGCTCTTACCACGTCCCCCTTAGAATCGAGGGTACGCATTTCTCCACAATCACGTCAGCATTTCTTGTTTGCAGCATTTTTGTTGATGGCCATTCTGACTGGTGTGAGCTGACCGGTTTTTGTAATTTGGGTTTACATGTCTGTAAAAATTCCTACAATTCATCATTTTTCCACGCCTTTTTCTTTTCTGTTAAAAGAAAAAAGAAAAAAAGTGTGAGTATAATATACCTCTTCAAATTTTCTTTTTGGAAGGTTGCACTCTAGAATTTTTTGTTCGATTTTCGACCTCAGTATTTTTTGGAGGGCCGGTGTCATTTACAGACCTGCAATTGGTGAATAATTAGTGACCTTTTGCAGTGGGTTCAAAGCTGCTGTTGTGGGAAACGGCCACAAGGATGCAGCATTTCTCGATTCCCAAATCTGGGTACTAGGGCAGCAGAGCCGTTCTGGAAGTTGTCTGCCTAGGTTTTCAATTTGGATGCAATGCGCCAGGAAAACCCCCCATAAGTTTATGTCTCATTACTCCTAGTTCGTTGTTTTAATTTTTTCAATTGGGGTAAAGGTTAGAAGGTTGCTTGTCCAAGGTGTACACACTCTGGTTCATCTACATATTCTATATACCTATTTATGTAGAGATCCTCTTCCCGTGTAAATTATTACAGAGTGTTCCGTAATCCTTCCTTGCTATATGGTCGGTCTTTTTGATATATGTATATAATATGTATTTGTATACATATGGTAACGCTAATCTTCATGTATCCATTCCCCCCACCTTTCCTTTTAGATAAGCATAGTTTTTTTTAGTAAGTCTGTGACTGACTTCCTCTGTGGAAATATGTTCATTTGTGTCAGTTATTAGATAACGCCTATAAGTGATATCATAGGATATAGGACTTTTGCTTTCCGACTTACCTCATGTTCTGTGATTATCTCCAAGATGATCTATGGTGCCTCAAAGAGCAGTGTTTCATTGTTCTCCATGGCTAGTATTCATTGTGTACATGGACCACTTCTTCTTTATCCTTTCATCTGTTGATGGACATTTTGGTTGCCTCACTGTCTTGTCTATTGTGAAAAAGGCTGCAGTGCTGCTTTTGCAGCCCGGGTCTTCTCCATTCTGGTCTTCTCAGGTGACAGGCCCTTTGGTGCGCCTGCTGGATTGAATGGTACCTCAATTTTTCCTTTTCAACGCAGCTCCTTTCTGTTCTCATTATTAGCGTTTAACCCTTTTACATCTCACCAGCAGCTAGAGGGTACACAGTTCTCTAAAACCTCTTCAGCATTTATTGTTTGTAGACTTTTCGCCAATGGTCAGTCGACTGGTGTGAGTTGAAAACTTTTTGTAGATTAGATTGCATGAGTCTAATTCTTCCTGAGGCTGAGCTTTTATCCATTTTCCTTTCTTTAAAAAGAGAGCGAGTAAAACTTACCTCTTCATACTATCTTCGTGAACATTTTGCCTGTTTTGAATTTTTTTATCCATTCCCTACCTCAGCACAATTTTGAGGGCAGGTGTCCTTTACAGCCCTGAGTCCTTGTGAATGGTAAGTGACCATTAGCTGGGGGTTAAAAGCTGCTCTTGCGGGAATCGGCCACAAGGCGGCAGCATTTCTCCTTTACCAAATCTGGTTACTAGGGCAACAGAGCCTTACTGGAAGTGGTGTTCTAGGTTGTAAATTAGAATGGAATGTGCGAGGAAAAAGCCCTTTAAGTTTATGTCTCCTTACTTCTTGTTGGTATTTTTAACTTAATTTTTATTTTTTCTCACAGCAAACTTGATTACAATGTTTTGTTTGTTCTAGGTGTGCAAGATGTGGTTCTTTCACACATATACATATATCTATTCTTCTTCGGATCCTTTTCCCATGTAGGTTATGACACAATGTTGAGTAGTCTTCTCTTGGTATTGCGTAGGTCTTTGGTGATTCTATATTTCACATGTGTTTGTAGCTCTCTGTTAACCTCAATATGGTAATGTATCCAATCCTCACACCTGTCCATTTGGTGAACCATAAGATTTTTAATGAATCTATGATAGTGTTTCTCTGTGGAAATATCTTTGTTTGTATCATTTTTTAGGTACCACCTATATGTGATATGATAGGATATGTGTTGTTCGCTTTCTCACTTACTCCAAGTTGCGTGATTACTTCTAGACTCATCTATGGTGCTGGAAATGGCATTGTTTCATTTTTTTCACTAGCTCATATTCCATCTGTACAGGTAGCAGTTCTTCTTTGTCCACCCATCTGTCGGTGGACTCCTTGGTTACTTCCATATCTTGGCTATTGTAATACTATGCAATGCAGATTTGCGTGCCTGTGTCCTTCCAATTCTGTCTTCTTAGTTTATAGGTCCAGGAATAGGTCTGCTGGATCATATGGTAGCTCAATGTTTACCATTTAAAGGCACCTCTCTTCTGTTCTCCTTAGTGTCTCTTTCCAGGTTACGTCCCACTTAAAGGGGAGGGTATGTATTTCTTCCCAGCACCTTCAGGATTTATTCTTTGTAGTTTTTGCTGATGGTTATTCTGAGTGGTGTGAGCTGATACCTCTTTGTGGTTGAATTTGCATGTGTCTCATAATGCGTTGAAATTGAGCTTTAAGGCATGTCCTTTTTTTATATTCCCGGCTGTGATTAGAGCTTATTTCTTCAAAGTGTTTTCTTAAAGTATGTGTCACCATTTGAAATATGTTGGCCATCATCTCCCTCAAGACACTTTGAGGGCAGGTTTCATTTACAGCCCTGCGGTACTTGTTCATATGAAGTGACCATTAGCTCAGGCTTTAAACCTGCTTTTGCAGGTAACGGCCAGAGAGCGGCAGCCTTTCTACGTTCCCCTTGCTGGTACTAGGGAAACAGACCTACCGGCCAGTGGTGTTCTTCGGTTATAAATTAGAGTGCAATGTGCCCGGATAAACCCACAAATGTTGATGTCTCCTTGCTTTTGTTTGTTTTTACATTTAATTTATATTTATTATTAGAGTAATATTCCATTGTGTACGTGGACCACTTCTTCTTGGTGCATTCCTCAGTTGATGGACATTTTCATTGCTTCCAAGTGCTGGCTATGGTAAATCTTGCTGGCGTACAGGTTTGCCAGCCTGTGACTTTTTGATTCTCATTTTCTCAGGTGATAGGCCAAGCAGTGGTTGTGATTGATTGACTGGTAGCTCAATGTTTCCCTTTTCAAAGCACCTACACTGTGTTTTCATTAGCGGCTCTTTACATGCCCCCCCCTTACAACCGAGGGTACGCATTTCTCCACACTCCCTTCACCGTTAATTTTTTGCAGCATTTTTCCTAATGGCCATTCTGACTGCTGTGAGCTGATAGGTTTTTGTAATATGGGTATGCATGTCATTAAATTTTTTACAATTCATCATATTCCTACGCCTTTTTCTTTCCTCTTAAAAGAAAAAACCGTGAGTACAATATAGCTCTTGAAATTGTCTTCTTCGAAGGTTGCCCTCTTTTGAATTTTTTGGTCGATTTTTGACCCCAGAAATTTTCTGGAGGGCAGGTGTCATTTACAGAACTGCAAGTTGGTGAAAATTTAGTGACCTTTTGCAGTGGGTTCAAAGCTGCTGTTGTGGGAGACGGCCACAAGGAGGTAGCATTTCTCCATTCCCCAATCTGGGTACTAGGGCAGCAGAGCCTTTCTGGAAGTCATTGTCCTAGGTTGTAAATTAGAATGGAATTTGCCAGGAGAAATCCCCATAAGTTTATGTCTCATTACGTCTTCTTGGTTTTTAAAAGTGTTTTAATCTGGGTAAAGTTTAGAATATTGTTTGTCCTGGGTGTACACAATCTGGTTCATTTGTACATTATGTATGTCTATTAATGTACAGATCCTCTTCCCATGTAAAATATTACAGTGTTCCGTCGACCTCCCTTGCTATATGTTCGGTCTTTTTGATACATGTATATAATATGTATTTGTATATGTATAGTAACACTAATCTTCATTTCTCAATTTCCCCCCTCCTTTCCTTTCAGATGAGCATAGTTTGTTTTCTAAGCCTGTGAGTGTCTTTCTCTTTGGAAATATGTTCATCTGTGCCAGTTATTAGATAATGCCATAAGTGATAATATAGGATATAGGTCTTTTGCTTTCCGACCTACTTCGTGTTTTGTGATTATCTCCAGGCTCATCTATGGTGCCTCAAAGAGCAGTGCTTCAATGTTTTCCATGGCTAATATTCCATTGTGTACATGGACCACTTCTTCTTGGTGCATTCCTCTGTTGATGGACATTTTCGTTGCTTCCAAGTGTTGCCTATGGTAAATATTGCTGGGGTGCAGGATTGCCAGCCTGTGATTTTTGATTTTCCTTTTCTCAGGTGATAGACCCAGCAGTGGGTATGATTGATTGACTGGTATGGTAGCTCAACGTTTACCTTTTCAAGGCACCTCAATTGTGCTTTCATTAGTGGCTCTTACCACGTCCCCCTTAGAATCGAGGGTACGCATTTCTCCACAATCACGTCAGCATTTCTTGTTTGCAGCATTTTTGTTGATGGCCATTCTGACTGGTGTGAGCTGACCGGTTTTTGTAATTTGGGTTTACATGTCTGTAAAAATTCCTACAATTCATCATTTTTCCACGCCTTTTCCTTTTCTGTTAAAAGAAAAAAGAAAAAAAGTGTGAGTATAATATACCTCTTCAAATTTTCTTTTTGGAAGGTTGCACTCTAGAATTTTTTGTTCGATTTTCGACCTCAGTATTTTTTGGAGGGCCGGTGTCATTTACAGACCTGCAGTTGGTGAATAATTAGTGACCTTTTGCAGTGGGTTCAAAGCTGCTGTTGTGGGAAACGGCCACAAGGATGCAGCATTTCTCGATTCCCAAATCTGGGTACTAGGGCAGCAGAGCCGTTCTGGAAGTTGTCTGCCTAGGTTTTCAATTTGGATGCAATGCGCCAGGAAAACCCCCCATAAGTTTATGTCTCATTACTCCTAGTTCGTTGTTTTAATTTTTTCAATTGGGGTAAAGGTTAGAAGGTTGCTTGTCCAAGGTGTACACACTCTGGTTCATCTACATATTCTATATACCTATTTATGTAGAGATCCTCTTCCCGTGTAAATTATTACAGAGTGTTCCGTAATCCTTCCTTGCTATATGGTCGGTCTTTTTGATATATGTATATAATATGTATTTGTATACATATGGTAACGCTAATCTTCATGTATCCATTCCCCCCACCTTTCCTTTTAGATAAGCATAGTTTTTTTTAATAAGTCTGTGACTGACTTCCTCTGTGGAAATATGTTCATTTGTGTCAGTTATTAGATAACGCCTATAAGTGATATCATAGGATATAGGACTTTTGCTTTCCGACTTACCTCATGTTCTGTGATTATCTCCAAGATGATCTATGGTGCCTCAAAGAGCAGTGTTTCATTGTTCTCCATGGCTAGTATTCATTGTGTACATGGACCACTTCTTCTTTATCCTTTCATCTGTTGATGGACATTTTGGTTGCCTCACTGTCTTGTCTATTGTGAAAAAGGCTGCAGTGCTGCTTTTGCAGCCCGGGTCTTCTCCATTCTGGTCTTCTCAGGTGACAGGCCCTTTGGTGCGCCTGCTGGATTGAATGGTACCTCAATTTTTCCTTTTCAACGCAGCTCCTTTCTGTTCTCATTATTAGCGTTTAACCCTTTTACATCTCACCAGCAGCTAGAGGGTACACAGTTCTCTAAAACCTCTTCAGCATTTATTGTTTGTAGACTTTTCGCCAATGGTCAGTCGACTGGTGTGAGTTGAAAACTTTTTGTAGATTAGATTGCATGAGTCTAATTCTTCCTGAGGCTGAGCTTTTATCCATTTTCCTTTCTTTAAAAAGAGAGCGAGTAAAACTTACCTCTTCATACTATCTTCGTGAACATTTTGCCTGTTTTGAATTTTTTTATCCATTCCCTACCTCAGCACAATTTTGAGGGCAGGTGTCCTTTACAGCCCTGAGTCCTTGTGAATGGTAAGTGACCATTAGCTGTGGGTTAAAAGCTGCTCTTGCGGGAATCGGCCACAAGGCGGCAGCATTTCTCCTTTACCAAATCTGGTTACTAGGGCAACAGAGCCTTACTGGAAGTGGTGTTCTAGGTTGTAAATTAGAATGGAATGTGCGAGGAAAAAGCCCTTTAAGTTTATGTCTCCTTACTTCTTGTTGGTATTTTTAACTTAATTTTTATTTTTTCTCACAGCAAACTTGATTACAATGTTTTGTTTGTTCTAGGTGTGCAAGATGTGGTTCTTTCACACATATACATATATCTATTCTTCTTCGGATCCTTTTCCCATGTAGGTTATGACACAATGTTGAGTAGTCTTCTCTTGGTATTGCGTAGGTCTTTGGTGATTCTATATTTCACATGTGTTTGTAGCTCTCTGTTAACCTCAATATGGTAATGTATCCAATCCTCACACCTGTCCATTTGGTGAACCATAAGATTTTTAATGAATCTATGATAGTGTTTCTCTGTGGAAATATCTTTGTTTGTATCATTTTTTAGGTACCACCTATATGTGATATGATAGGATATGTGTTGTTCGCTTTCTCACTTACTCCAAGTTGCGTGATTACTTCTAGACTCATCTATGGTGCTGGAAATGGCATTGTTTCATTTTTTTCACTAGCTCATATTCCATCTGTACAGGTAGCAGTTCTTCTTTGTCCACCCATCTGTCGGTGGACTCCTTGGTTACTTCCATATCTTGGCTATTGTAATACTATGCAATGCAGATTTGCGTGCCTGTGTCCTTCCAATTCTGTCTTCTTAGTTTATAGGTCCAGGAATAGGTCTGCTGGATCATATGGTAGCTCAATGTTTACCATTTAAAGGCACCTCTCTTCTGTTCTCCTTAGTGTCTCTTTCCAGGTTACGTCCCACTTAAAGGGGAGGGTATGTATTTCTTCCCAGCACCTTCAGGATTTATTCTTTGTAGTTTTTGCTGATGGTTATTCTGAGTGGTATGAGCTGATACCTCTTTGTGGTTGAATTTGCATGTGTCTCATAATGCGTTGAAATTGAGCTTTAAGGCATGTCCTTTTTTTATATTCCCGGCTGTGATTAGAGCTTATTTCTTCAAAGTGTTTTCTTAAAGTATGTGTCACCATTTGAAATATGTTGGCCATCATCTCCCTCAAGACACTTTGAGGGCAGGTTTCATTTACAGCCCTGTGGTACTTGTTCATATGAAGTGACCATTAGCTCAGGCTTTAAACCTGCTTTTGCAGGTAACGGCCAGAGAGCGGCAGCCTTTCTACGTTCCCCTTGCTGGTACTAGGGAAACAGACCTACCGGCCAGTGGTGTTCTTCGGTTATAAATTAGAGTGCAATGTGCCCGGATAAACCCACAAATGTTGATGTCTCCTTGCTTTTGTTTGTTTTTAAATTTCATTTATATTTATTATTAGAGTAATATTCCATTGTGTACGTGGACCACTTCTTCTTGGTGCATTCCTCAGTTGATGGACATTTTCATTGCTTCCAAGTGCTGGCTATGGTAAATCTTGCTGGCGTACAGGTTTGCCAGCCTGTGACTTTTTGATTCTCATTTTCTCAGGTGATAGGCCAAGCAGTGGTTGTGATTGATTGACTGGTAGCTCAATGTTTCCCTTTTCAAAGCACCTACACTGTGTTTTCATTAGCGGCTCTTTACATGCCCCCCCCTTACAACCGAGGGTACGCATTTCTCCACACTCCCTTCACCGTTAATTTTTTGCAGCATTTTTCCTAATGGCCATTCTGACTGCTGTGAGCTGATAGGTTTTTGTAATATGGGTATGCATGTCATTAAATTTTTTACAATTCATCATATTCCTACGCCTTTTTCTTTCCTCTTAAAAGAAAAAACCGTGAGTACAATATAGCTCTTGAAATTGTCTTCTTCGAAGGTTGCCCTCTTTTGAATTTTTTGGTCGATTTTTGACCCCAGAAATTTTCTGGAGGGCAGGTGTCATTTACAGAACTGCAAGTTGGTGAAAATTTAGTGACCTTTTGCAGTGGGTTCAAAGCTGCTGTTGTGGGAGACGGCCACAAGGAGGTAGCATTTCTCCATTCCCCAATCTGGGTACTAGGGCAGCAGAGCCTTTCTGGAAGTCATTGTCCTAGGTTGTAAATTAGAATGGAATTTGCCAGGAGAAATCCCCATAAGTTTATGTCTCATTACTTCTTCTTGGTTTTTAAAAGTGTTTTAATCTGGGTAAAGTTTAGAATATTGTTTGTCCTGGGTGTACACAATCTGGTTCATTTGTACATTATGTATGTCTATTAATGTACAGATCCTCTTCCCATGTAAAATATTACAGTGTTCCGTCGACCTCCCTTGCTATATGTTCGGTCTTTTTGATACATGTATATAATATGTATTTGTATATGTATAGTAACACTAATCTTCATTTCTCAATTTCCCCCCTCCTTTCCTTTCAGATGAGCATAGTTTGTTTTCTAAGCCTGTGAGTGTCTTTCTCTTTGGAAATATGTTCATCTGTGCCAGTTATTAGATAATGCCATAAGTGATAATATAGGATATAGGTCTTTTGCTTTCCGACCTACTTCATGTTTTGTGATTATCTCCAGGCTCATCTATGGTGCCTCAAAGAGCAGTGCTTCAATGTTTTCCATGGCTAATATTCCATTGTGTACATGGACCACTTCTTCTTGGTGCATTCCTCTGTTGATGGACATTTTCGTTGCTTCCAAGTGTTGCCTATGGTAAATATTGCTGGGGTGCAGGATTGCCAGCCTGTGATTTTTGATTTTCCTTTTCTCAGGTGATAGACCCAGCAGTGGGTATGATTGATTGACTGGTATGGTAGCTCAACGTTTACCTTTTCAAGGCACCTCAATTGTGCTTTCATTAGTGGCTCTTACCACGTCCCCCTTAGAATCGAGGGTACGCATTTCTCCACAATCACGTCAGCATTTCTTGTTTGCAGCATTTTTGTTGATGGCCATTCTGACTGGTGTGAGCTGACCGGTTTTTGTAATTTGGGTTTACATGTCTGTAAAAATTCCTACAATTCATCATTTTTCCACGCCTTTTCCTTTTCTGTTAAAAGAAAAAAGAAAAAAAGTGTGAGTATAATATACCTCTTCAAATTTTCTTTTTGGAAGGTTGCACTCTAGAATTTTTTGTTCGATTTTCGACCTCAGTATTTTTTGGAGGGCCGGTGTCATTTACAGACCTGCAATTGGTGAATAATTAGTGACCTTTTGCAGTGGGTTCAAAGCTGCTGTTGTGGGAAACGGCCACAAGGATGCAGCATTTCTCGATTCCCAAATCTGGGTACTAGGGCAGCAGAGCCGTTCTGGAAGTTGTCTGCCTAGGTTTTCAATTTGGATGCAATGCGCCAGGAAAACCCCCCATAAGTTTATGTCTCATTACTCCTAGTTCGTTGTTTTAATTTTTTCAATTGGGGTAAAGGTTAGAAGGTTGCTTGTCCAAGGTGTACACACTCTGGTTCATCTACATATTCTATATACCTATTTATGTAGAGATCCTCTTCCCGTGTAAATTATTACAGAGTGTTCCGTAATCCTTCCTTGCTATATGGTCGGTCTTTTTGATATATGTATATAATATGTATTTGTATACATATGGTAACGCTAATCTTCATGTATCCATTCCCCCCACCTTTCCTTTTAGATAAGCATAGTTTTTTTTAATAAGTCTGTGACTGACTTCCTCTGTGGAAATATGTTCATTTGTGTCAGTTATTAGATAACGCCTATAAGTGATATCATAGGATATAGGACTTTTGCTTTCCGACTTACCTCATGTTCTGTGATTATCTCCAAGATGATCTATGGTGCCTCAAAGAGCAGTGTTTCATTGTTCTCCATGGCTAGTATTCATTGTGTACATGGACCACTTCTTCTTTATCCTTTCATCTGTTGATGGACATTTTGGTTGCCTCACTGTCTTGTCTATTGTGAAAAAGGCTGCAGTGCTGCTTTTGCAGCCCGGGTCTTCTCCATTCTGGTCTTCTCAGGTGACAGGCCCTTTGGTGCGCCTGCTGGATTGAATGGTACCTCAATTTTTCCTTTTCAACGCAGCTCCTTTCTGTTCTCATTATTAGCGTTTAACCCTTTTACATCTCACCAGCAGCTAGAGGGTACACAGTTCTCTAAAACCTCTTCAGCATTTATTGTTTGTAGACTTTTCGCCAATGGTCAGTCGACTGGTGTGAGTTGAAAACTTTTTGTAGATTAGATTGCATGAGTCTAATTCTTCCTGAGGCTGAGCTTTTATCCATTTTCCTTTCTTTAAAAAGAGAGCGAGTAAAACTTACCTCTTCATACTATCTTCGTGAACATTTTGCCTGTTTTGAATTTTTTTATCCATTCCCTACCTCAGCACAATTTTGAGGGCAGGTGTCCTTTACAGCCCTGAGTCCTTGTGAATGGTAAGTGACCATTAGCTGGGGGTTAAAAGCTGCTCTTGCGGGAATCGGCCACAAGGCGGCAGCATTTCTCCTTTACCAAATCTGGTTACTAGGGCAACAGAGCCTTACTGGAAGTGGTGTTCTAGGTTGTAAATTAGAATGGAATGTGCGAGGAAAAAGCCCTTTAAGTTTATGTCTCCTTACTTCTTGTTGGTATTTTTAACTTAATTTTTATTTTTTCTCACAGCAAACTTGATTACAATGTTTTGTTTGTTCTAGGTGTGCAAGATGTGGTTCTTTCACACATATACATATATCTATTCTTCTTCGGATCCTTTTCCCATGTAGGTTATGACACAATGTTGAGTAGTCTTCTCTTGGTATTGCGTAGGTCTTTGGTGATTCTATATTTCACATGTGTTTGTAGCTCTCTGTTAACCTCAATATGGTAATGTATCCAATCCTCACACCTGTCCATTTGGTGAACCATAAGATTTTTAATGAATCTATGATAGTGTTTCTCTGTGGAAATATCTTTGTTTGTATCATTTTTTAGGTACCACCTATGTGTGATATGATAGGATATGTGTTGTTCGCTTTCTCACTTACTCCAAGTTGCGTGATTACTTCTAGACTCATCTATGGTGCTGGAAATGGCATTGTTTCATTTTTTTCACTAGCTCATATTCCATCTGTACAGGTAGCAGTTCTTCTTTGTCCACCCATCTGTCGGTGGACTCCTTGGTTACTTCCATATCTTGGCTATTGTAATACTATGCAATGCAGATTTGCGTGCCTGTGTCCTTCCAATTCTGTCTTCTTAGTTTATAGGTCCAGGAATAGGTCTGCTGGATCATATGGTAGCTCAATGTTTACCATTTAAAGGCACCTCTCTTCTGTTCTCCTTAGTGTCTCTTTCCAGGTTACGTCCCACTTAAAGGGGAGGGTATGTATTTCTTCCCAGCACCTTCAGGATTTATTCTTTGTAGTTTTTGCTGATGGTTATTCTGAGTGGTGTGAGCTGATACCTCTTTGTGGTTGAATTTGCATGTGTCTCATAATGCGTTGAAATTGAGCTTTAAGGCATGTCCTTTTTTTATATTCCCGGCTGTGATTAGAGCTTATTTCTTCAAAGTGTTTTCTTAAAGTATGTGTCACCATTTGAAATATGTTGGCCATCATCTCCCTCAAGACACTTTGAGGGCAGGTTTCATTTACAGCCCTGCGGTACTTGTTCATATGAAGTGACCATTAGCTCAGGCTTTAAACCTGCTTTTGCAGGTAACGGCCAGAGAGCGGCAGCCTTTCTACGTTCCCCTTGCTGGTACTAGGGAAACAGACCTACCGGCCAGTGGTGTTCTTCGGTTATAAATTAGAGTGCAATGTGCCCGGATAAACCCACAAATGTTGATGTCTCCTTGCTTTTGTTTGTTTTTACATTTCATTTATATTTATTATTAGAGTAATATTCCATTGTGTACGTGGACCACTTCTTCTTGGTGCATTCCTCAGTTGATGGACATTTTCATTGCTTCCAAGTGCTGGCTATGGTAAATCTTGCTGGCGTACAGGTTTGCCAGCCTGTGACTTTTTGATTCTCATTTTCTCAGGTGATAGGCCAAGCAGTGGTTGTGATTGATTGACTGGTAGCTCAATGTTTCCCTTTTCAAAGCACCTACACTGTGTTTTCATTAGCGGCTCTTTACATGCCCCCCCCTTACAACCGAGGGTACGCATTTCTCCACACTCCCTTCACCGTTAATTTTTTGCAGCATTTTTCCTAATGGCCATTCTGACTGCTGTGAGCTGATAGGTTTTTGTAATATGGGTATGCATGTCATTAAATTTTTTACAATTCATCATATTCCTACGCCTTTTTCTTTCCTCTTAAAAGAAAAAACCGTGAGTACAATATAGCTCTTGAAATTGTCTTCTTCGAAGGTTGCCCTCTTTTGAATTTTTTGGTCGATTTTTGACCCCAGAAATTTTCTGGAGGGCAGGTGTCATTTACAGAACTGCAAGTTGGTGAAAATTTAGTGACCTTTTGCAGTGGGTTCAAAGCTGCTGTTGTGGGAAACGGCCACAAGGAGGTAGCATTTCTCCATTCCCCAATCTGGGTACTAGGGCAGCAGAGCCTTTCTGGAAGTCATTGTCCTAGGTTGTAAATTAGAATGGAATTTGCCAGGAGAAATCCCCATAAGTTTATGTCTCATTACTTCTTCTTGGTTTTTAAAAGTGTTTTAATCTGGGTAAAGTTTAGAATATTGTTTGTCCTGGGTGTACACAATCTGGTTCATTTGTACATTATGTATGTCTATTAATGTACAGATCCTCTTCCCATGTAAAATATTACAGTGTTCCGTCGACCTCCCTTGCTATATGTTCGGTCTTTTTGATACATGTATATAATATGTATTTGTATATGTATAGTAACACTAATCTTCATTTCTCAATTTCCCCCCTCCTTTCCTTTCAGATGAGCATAGTTTGTTTTCTAAGCCTGTGAGTGTCTTTCTCTTTGGAAATATGTTCATCTGTGCCAGTTATTAGATAATGCCATAAGTGATAATATAGGATATAGGTCTTTTGCTTTCCGACCTACTTCATGTTTTGTGATTATCTCCAGGCTCATCTATGGTGCCTCAAAGAGCAGTGCTTCAATGTTTTCCATGGCTAATATTCCATTGTGTACATGGACCACTTCTTCTTGGTGCATTCCTCTGTTGATGGACATTTTCGTTGCTTCCAAGTGTTGCCTATGGTAAATATTGCTGGGGTGCAGGATTGCCAGCCTGTGATTTTTGATTTTCCTTTTCTCAGGTGATAGACCCAGCAGTGGGTATGATTGATTGACTGGTATGGTAGCTCAACGTTTACCTTTTCAAGGCACCTCAATTGTGCTTTCATTAGTGGCTCTTACCACGTCCCCCTTAGAATCGAGGGTACGCATTTCTCCACAATCACGTCAGCATTTCTTGTTTGCAGCATTTTTGTTGATGGCCATTCTGACTGGTGTGAGCTGACCGGTTTTTGTAATTTGGGTTTACATGTCTGTAAAAATTCCTACAATTCATCATTTTTCCACGCCTTTTTCTTTTCTGTTAAAAGAAAAAAGAAAAAAAAGTGTGAGTATAATATACCTCTTCAAATTTTCTTTTTGGAAGGTTGCACTCTAGAATTTTTTGTTCGATTTTCGACCTCAGTATTTTTTGGAGGGCCGGTGTCATTTACAGACCTGCAATTGGTGAATAATTAGTGACCTTTTGCAGTGGGTTCAAAGCTGCTGTTGTGGGAAACGGCCACAAGGATGCAGCATTTCTCGATTCCCAAATCTGGGTACTAGGGCAGCAGAGCCGTTCTGGAAGTTGTCTGCCTAGGTTTTCAATTTGGATGCAATGCGCCAGGAAAACCCCCCATAAGTTTATGTCTCATTACTCCTAGTTCGTTGTTTTAATTTTTTCAATTGGGGTAAAGGTTAGAAGGTTGCTTGTCCAAGGTGTACACACTCTGGTTCATCTACATATTCTATATACCTGTTTATGTAGAGATCCTCTTCCCGTGTAAATTATTACAGAGTGTTCCGTAATCCTTCCTTGCTATATGGTCGGTCTTTTTGATATATGTATATAATATGTATTTGTATACATATGGTAACGCTAATCTTCATGTATCCATTCCCCCCACCTTTCCTTTTAGATAAGCATAGTTTTTTTTAATAAGTCTGTGACTGACTTCCTCTGTGGAAATATGTTCATTTGTGTCAGTTATTAGATAACGCCTATAAGTGATATCATAGGATATAGGACTTTTGCTTTCCGACTTACCTCATGTTCTGTGATTATCTCCAAGATGATCTATGGTGCCTCAAAGAGCAGTGTTTCATTGTTTTCCATGGCTAGTATTCATTGTGTACATGGACCACTTCTTCTTTATCCTTTCATCTGTTGATGGACATTTTGGTTGCCTCACTGTCTTGTCTATTGTGAAAAAGGCTGCAGTGCTGCTTTTGCAGCCCGGGTCTTCTCCATTCTGGTCTTCTCAGGTGACAGGCCCTTTGGTGCGCCTGCTGGATTGAATGGTACCTCAATTTTTCCTTTTCAACGCAGCTCCTTTCTGTTCTCATTATTAGCGTTTAACCCTTTTACATCTCACCAGCAGCTAGAGGGTACACAGTTCTCTAAAACCTCTTCAGCATTTATTGTTTGTAGACTTTTTGCCAATGGTCAGTCGACTGGTGTGAGTTGAAAACTTTTTGTAGATTAGATTGCATGAGTCTAATTCTTCCTGAGGCTGAGCTTTTATCCATTTTCCTTTCTTTAAAAAGAGAGTGAGTAAAACTTACCTCTTCATACTATCTTCGTGAACATTTTGCCTGTTTTGAATTTTTTTATCCATTCCCTACCTCAGCACAATTTTGAGGGCAGGTGTCCTTTACAGCCCTGAGTCCTTGTGAATGGTAAGTGACCATTAGCTGGGGGTTAAAAGCTGCTCTTGCGGGAATCGGCCACAAGGCGGCAGCATTTCTCCTTTACCAAATCTGGTTACTAGGGCAACAGAGCCTTACTGGAAGTGGTGTTCTAGGTTGTAAATTAGAATGGAATGTGCGAGGAAAAAGCCCTTTAAGTTTATGTCTCCTTACTTCTTGTTGGTATTTTTAACTTAATTTTTATTTTTTCTCACAGCAAACTTGATTACAATGTTTTGTTTGTTCTAGGTGTGCAAGATGTGGTTCTTTCACACATATACATATATCTATTCTTCTTCGGATCCTTTTCCCATGTAGGTTATGACACAATGTTGAGTAGTCTTCTCTTGGTATTGCGTAGGTCTTTGGTGATTCTATATTTCACATGTGTTTGTAGCTCTCTGTTAACCTCAATATGGTAATGTATCCAATCCTCACACCTGTCCATTTGGTGAACCATAAGATTTTTAATGAATCTATGATAGTGTTTCTCTGTGGAAATATCTTTGTTTGTATCATTTTTTAGGTACCACCTATGTGTGATATGATAGGATATGTGTTGTTCGCTTTCTCACTTACTCCAAGTTGCGTGATTACTTCTAGACTCATCTATGGTGCTGGAAATGGCATTGTTTCATTTTTTTCACTAGCTCATATTCCATCTGTACAGGTAGCAGTTCTTCTTTGTCCACCCATCTGTCGGTGGACTCCTTGGTTACTTCCATATCTTGGCTATTGTAATACTATGCAATGCAGATTTGCGTGCCTGTGTCCTTCCAATTCTGTCTTCTTAGTTTATAGGTCCAGGAATAGGTCTGCTGGATCATATGGTAGCTCAATGTTTACCATTTAAAGGCACCTCTCTTCTGTTCTCCTTAGTGTCTCTTTCCAGGTTACGTCCCACTTAAAGGGGAGGGTATGTATTTCTTCCCAGCACCTTCAGGATTTATTCTTTGTAGTTTTTGCTGATGGTTATTCTGAGTGGTGTGAGCTGATACCTCTTTGTGGTTGAATTTGCATGTGTCTCATAATGCGTTGAAATTGAGCTTTAAGGCATGTCCTTTTTTTATATTCCCGGCTGTGATTAGAGCTTATTTCTTCAAAGTGTTTTCTTAAAGTATGTGTCACCATTTGAAATATGTTGGCCATCATCTCCCTCAAGACACTTTGAGGGCAGGTTTCATTTACAGCCCTGCGGTACTTGTTCATATGAAGTGACCATTAGCTCAGGCTTTAAACCTGCTTTTGCAGGTAACGGCCAGAGAGCGGCAGCCTTTCTACGTTCCCCTTGCTGGTACTAGGGAAACAGACCTACCGGCCAGTGGTGTTCTTCGGTTATAAATTAGAGTGCAATGTGCCCGGATAAACCCACAAATGTTGATGTCTCCTTGCTTTTGTTTGTTTTTACATTTCATTTATATTTATTATTAGAGTAATATTCCATTGTGTACGTGGACCACTTCTTCTTGGTGCATTCCTCAGTTGATGGACATTTTCATTGCTTCCAAGTGCTGGCTATGGTAAATCTTGCTGGCGTACAGGTTTGCCAGCCTGTGACTTTTTGATTCTCATTTTCTCAGGTGATAGGCCAAGCAGTGGTTGTGATTGATTGACTGGTAGCTCAATGTTTCCCTTTTCAAAGCACCTACACTGTGTTTTCATTAGCGGCTCTTTACATGCCCCCCCCTTACAACCGAGGGTACGCATTTCTCCACACTCCCTTCACCGTTAATTTTTTGCAGCATTTTTCCTAATGGCCATTCTGACTGCTGTGAGCTGATAGGTTTTTGTAATATGGGTATGCATGTCATTAAATTTTTTACAATTCATCATATTCCTACGCCTTTTTCTTTCCTCTTAAAAGAAAAAACCGTGAGTACAATATAGCTCTTGAAATTGTCTTCTTCGAAGGTTGCCCTCTTTTGAATTTTTTGGTCGATTTTTGACCCCAGAAATTTTCTGGAGGGCAGGTGTCATTTACAGAACTGCAAGTTGGTGAAAATTTAGTGACCTTTTGCAGTGGGTTCAAAGCTGCTGTTGTGGGAAACGGCCACAAGGAGGTAGCATTTCTCCATTCCCCAATCTGGGTACTAGGGCAGCAGAGCCTTTCTGGAAGTCATTGTCCTAGGTTGTAAATTAGAATGGAATTTGCCAGGAGAAATCCCCATAAGTTTATGTCTCATTACGTCTTCTTGGTTTTTAAAAGTGTTTTAATCTGGGTAAAGTTTAGAATATTGTTTGTCCTGGGTGTACACAATCTGGTTCATTTGTACATTATGTATGTCTATTAATGTACAGATCCTCTTCCCATGTAAAATATTACAGTGTTCCGTCGACCTCCCTTGCTATATGTTCGGTCTTTTTGATACATGTATATAATATGTATTTGTATATGTATAGTAACACTAATCTTCATTTCTCAATTTCCCCCCTCCTTTCCTTTCAGATGAGCATAGTTTGTTTTCTAAGCCTGTGAGTGTCTTTCTCTTTGGAAATATGTTCATCTGTGCCAGTTATTAGATAATGCCATAAGTGATAATATAGGATATAGGTCTTTTGCTTTCCGACCTACTTCATGTTTTGTGATTATCTCCAGGCTCATCTATGGTGCCTCAAAGAGCAGTGCTTCAATGTTTTCCATGGCTAATATTCCATTGTGTACATGGACCACTTCTTCTTGGTGCATTCCTCTGTTGATGGACATTTTCGTTGCTTCCAAGTGTTGCCTATGGTAAATATTGCTGGGGTGCAGGATTGCCAGCCTGTGATTTTTGATTTTCCTTTTCTCAGGTGATAGACCCAGCAGTGGGTATGATTGATTGACTGGTATGGTAGCTCAACGTTTACCTTTTCAAGGCACCTCAATTGTGCTTTCATTAGTGGCTCTTACCACGTCCCCCTTAGAATCGAGGGTACGCATTTCTCCACAATCACGTCAGCATTTCTTGTTTGCAGCATTTTTGTTGATGGCCATTCTGACTGGTGTGAGCTGACCGGTTTTTGTAATTTGGGTTTACATGTCTGTAAAAATTCCTACAATTCATCATTTTTCCACGCCTTTTTCTTTTCTGTTAAAAGAAAAAAGAAAAAAAAGCGTGAGTATAATATACCTCTTCAAATTTTCTTTTTGGAAGGTTGCACTCTAGAATTTTTTGTTCGATTTTCGACCTCAGTATTTTTTGGAGGGCCGGTGTCATTTACAGACCTGCAATTGGTGAATAATTAGTGACCTTTTGCAGTGGGTTCAAAGCTGCTGTTGTGGGAAACGGCCACAAGGATGCAGCATTTCTCGATTCCCAAATCTGGGTACTAGGGCAGCAGAGCCGTTCTGGAAGTTGTCTGCCTAGGTTTTCAATTTGGATGCAATGCGCCAGGAAAACCCCCCATAAGTTTATGTCTCATTACTCCTAGTTCGTTGTTTTAATTTTTTCAATTGGGGTAAAGGTTAGAAGGTTGCTTGTCCAAGGTGTACACACTCTGGTTCATCTACATATTCTATATACCTATTTATGTAGAGATCCTCTTCCCGTGTAAATTATTACAGAGTGTTCCGTAATCCTTCCTTGCTATATGGTCGGTCTTTTTGATATATGTATATAATATGTATTTGTATACATATGGTAACGCTAATCTTCATGTATCCATTCCCCCCACCTTTCCTTTTAGATAAGCATAGTTTTTTTTAGTAAGTCTGTGACTGACTTCCTCTGTGGAAATATGTTCATTTGTGTCAGTTATTAGATAACGCCTATAAGTGATATCATAGGATATAGGACTTTTGCTTTCCGACTTACCTCATGTTCTGTGATTATCTCCAAGATGATCTATGGTGCCTCAAAGAGCAGTGTTTCATTGTTCTCCATGGCTAGTATTCATTGTGTACATGGACCACTTCTTCTTTATCCTTTCATCTGTTGATGGACATTTTGGTTGCCTCACTGTCTTGTCTATTGTGAAAAAGGCTGCAGTGCTGCTTTTGCAGCCCGGGTCTTCTCCATTCTGGTCTTCTCAGGTGACAGGCCCTTTGGTGCGCCTGCTGGATTGAATGGTACCTCAATTTTTCCTTTTCAACGCAGCTCCTTTCTGTTCTCATTATTAGCGTTTAACCCTTTTACATCTCACCAGCAGCTAGAGGGTACACAGTTCTCTAAAACCTCTTCAGCATTTATTGTTTGTAGACTTTTTGCCAATGGTCAGTCGACTGGTGTGAGTTGAAAACTTTTTGTAGATTAGATTGCATGAGTCTAATTCTTCCTGAGGCTGAGCTTTTATCCATTTTCCTTTCTTTAAAAAGAGAGTGAGTAAAACTTACCTCTTCATACTATCTTCGTGAACATTTTGCCTGTTTTGAATTTTTTTATCCATTCCCTACCTCAGCACAATTTTGAGGGCAGGTGTCCTTTACAGCCCTGAGTCCTTGTGAATGGTAAGTGACCATTAGCTGGGGGTTAAAAGCTGCTCTTGCGGGAATCGGCCACAAGGCGGCAGCATTTCTCCTTTACCAAATCTGGTTACTAGGGCAACAGAGCCTTACTGGAAGTGGTGTTCTAGGTTGTAAATTAGAATGGAATGTGCGAGGAAAAAGCCCTTTAAGTTTATGTCTCCTTACTTCTTGTTGGTATTTTTAACTTAATTTTTATTTTTTCTCACAGCAAACTTGATTACAATGTTTTGTTTGTTCTAGGTGTGCAAGATGTGGTTCTTTCACACATATACATATATCTATTCTTCTTCGGATCCTTTTCCCATGTAGGTTATGACACAATGTTGAGTAGTCTTCTCTTGGTATTGCGTAGGTCTTTGGTGATTCTATATTTCACATGTGTTTGTAGCTCTCTGTTAACCTCAATATGGTAATGTATCCAATCCTCACACCTGTCCATTTGGTGAACCATAAGATTTTTAATGAATCTATGATAGTGTTTCTCTGTGGAAATATCTTTGTTTGTATCATTTTTTAGGTACCACCTATGTGTGATATGATAGGATATGTGTTGTTCGCTTTCTCACTTACTCCAAGTTGCGTGATTACTTCTAGACTCATCTATGGTGCTGGAAATGGCATTGTTTCATTTTTTTCACTAGCTCATATTCCATCTGTACAGGTAGCAGTTCTTCTTTGTCCACCCATCTGTCGGTGGACTCCTTGGTTACTTCCATATCTTGGCTATTGTAATACTATGCAATGCAGATTTGCGTGCCTGTGTCCTTCCAATTCTGTCTTCTTAGTTTATAGGTCCAGGAATAGGTCTGCTGGATCATATGGTAGCTCAATGTTTACCATTTAAAGGCACCTCTCTTCTGTTCTCCTTAGTGTCTCTTTCCAGGTTACGTCCCACTTAAAGGGGAGGGTATGTATTTCTTCCCAGCACCTTCAGGATTTATTCTTTGTAGTTTTTGCTGATGGTTATTCTGAGTGGTGTGAGCTGATACCTCTTTGTGGTTGAATTTGCATGTGTCTCATAATGCGTTGAAATTGAGCTTTAAGGCATGTCCTTTTTTTATATTCCCGGCTGTGATTAGAGCTTATTTCTTCAAAGTGTTTTCTTAAAGTATGTGTCACCATTTGAAATATGTTGGCCATCATCTCCCTCAAGACACTTTGAGGGCAGGTTTCATTTACAGCCCTGCAGTACTTGTTCATATGAAGTGACCATTAGCTCAGGCTTTAAACCTGCTTTTGCAGGTAACGGCCAGAGAGCGGCAGCCTTTCTACGTTCCCCTTGCTGGTACTAGGGAAACAGACCTACCGGCCAGTGGTGTTCTTCGGTTATAAATTAGAGTGCAATGTGCCCGGATAAACCCACAAATGTTGATGTCTCCTTGCTTTTGTTTGTTTTTACATTTCATTTATATTTATTATTAGAGTAATATTCCATTGTGTACGTGGACCACTTCTTCTTGGTGCATTCCTCAGTTGATGGACATTTTCATTGCTTCCAAGTGCTGGCTATGGTAAATCTTGCTGGCGTACAGGTTTGCCAGCCTGTGACTTTTTGATTCTCATTTTCTCAGGTGATAGGCCAAGCAGTGGTTGTGATTGATTGACTGGTAGCTCAATGTTTCCCTTTTCAAAGCACCTACACTGTGTTTTCATTAGCGGCTCTTTACATGCCCCCCCCTTACAACCGAGGGTACGCATTTCTCCACACTCCCTTCACCGTTTATTTTTTGCAGCATTTTTCCTAATGGCCATTCTGACTGCTGTGAGCTGATAGGTTTTTGTAATATGGGTATGCATGTCATTAAATTTTTTACAATTCATTATATTCCTACGCCTTTTTCTTTCCTCTTAAAAGAAAAAACCGTGAGTACAATATAGCTCTTGAAATTGTCTTCTTCGAAGGTTGCCCTCTTTTGAATTTTTTGGTCGATTTTTGACCCCAGAAATTTTCTGGAGGGCAGGTGTCATTTACAGAACTGCAAGTTGGTGAAAATTTAGTGACCTTTTGCAGTGGGTTCAAAGCTGCTGTTGTGGGAAACGGCCACAAGGAGGTAGCATTTCTCCATTCCCCAATCTGGGTACTAGGGCAGCAGAGCCTTTCTGGAAGTCATTGTCCTAGGTTGTAAATTAGAATGGAATTTGCCAGGAGAAATCCCCATAAGTTTATGTCTCATTACGTCTTCTTGGTTTTTAAAAGTGTTTTAATCTGGGTAAAGTTTAGAATATTGTTTGTCCTGGGTGTACACAATCTGGTTCATTTGTACATTATGTATGTCTATTAATGTACAGATCCTCTTCCCATGTAAAATATTACAGTGTTCCGTCGACCTCCCTTGCTATATGTTCGGTCTTTTTGATACATGTATATAATATGTATTTGTATATGTATAGTAACACTAATCTTCATTTCTCAATTTCCCCCCTCCTTTCCTTTCAGATGAGCATAGTTTGTTTTCTAAGCCTGTGAGTGTCTTTCTCTTTGGAAATATGTTCATCTGTGCCAGTTATTAGATAATGCCATAAGTGATAATATAGGATATAGGTCTTTTGCTTTCCGACCTACTTCATGTTTTGTGATTATCTCCAGGCTCATCTATGGTGCCTCAAAGAGCAGTGCTTCAATGTTTTCCATGGCTAATATTCCATTGTGTACATGGACCACTTCTTCTTGGTGCATTCCTCTGTTGATGGACATTTTCGTTGCTTCCAAGTGTTGCCTATGGTAAATATTGCTGGGGTGCAGGATTGCCAGCCTGTGATTTTTGATTTTCCTTTTCTCAGGTGATAGACCCAGCAGTGGGTATGATTGATTGACTGGTATGGTAGCTCAACGTTTACCTTTTCAAGGCACCTCAATTGTGCTTTCATTAGTGGCTCTTACCACGTCCCCCTTAGAATCGAGGGTACGCATTTCTCCACAATCACGTCAGCATTTCTTGTTTGCAGCATTTTTGTTGATGGCCATTCTGACTGGTGTGAGCTGACCGGTTTTTGTAATTTGGGTTTACATGTCTGTAAAAATTCCTACAATTCATCATTTTTCCACGCCTTTTTCTTTTCTGTTAAAAGAAAAAAGAAAAAAAAGCGTGAGTATAATATACCTCTTCAAATTTTCTTTTTGGAAGGTTGCACTCTAGAATTTTTTGTTCGATTTTCGACCTCAGTATTTTTTGGAGGGCCGGTGTCATTTACAGACCTGCAATTGGTGAATAATTAGTGACCTTTTGCAGTGGGTTCAAAGCTGCTGTTGTGGGAAACGGCCACAAGGATGCAGCATTTCTCGATTCCCAAATCTGGGTACTAGGGCAGCAGAGCCGTTCTGGAAGTTGTCTGCCTAGGTTTTCAATTTGGATGCAATGCGCCAGGAAAACCCCCCATAAGTTTATGTCTCATTACTCCTAGTTCGTTGTTTTAATTTTTTCAATTGGGGTAAAGGTTAGAAGGTTGCTTGTCCAAGGTGTACACACTCTGGTTCATCTACATATTCTATATACCTATTTATGTAGAGATCCTCTTCCCGTGTAAATTATTACAGAGTGTTCCGTAATCCTTCCTTGCTATATGGTCGGTCTTTTTGATATATGTATATAATATGTATTTGTATACATATGGTAACGCTAATCTTCATGTATCCATTCCCCCCACCTTTCCTTTTAGATAAGCATAGTTTTTTTTAGTAAGTCTGTGACTGACTTCCTCTGTGGAAATATGTTCATTTGTGTCAGTTATTAGATAACGCCTATAAGTGATATCATAGGATATAGGACTTTTGCTTTCCGACTTACCTCATGTTCTGTGATTATCTCCAAGATGATCTATGGTGCCTCAAAGAGCAGTGTTTCATTGTTCTCCATGGCTAGTATTCATTGTGTACATGGACCACTTCTTCTTTATCCTTTCATCTGTTGATGGACATTTTGGTTGC
Source organism: Balaenoptera ricei (assembly GCF_028023285.1). Taxonomy (NCBI): domain Eukaryota; kingdom Metazoa; phylum Chordata; class Mammalia; order Artiodactyla; family Balaenopteridae; genus Balaenoptera; species Balaenoptera ricei. The sequence goes on from NC_082654.1 coordinate 75,200,172, forward strand.
CTCACTGTCTTGTCTATTGTGAAAAAGGCTGCAGTGCTGCTTTTGCAGCCCGGGTCTTCTCCATTCTGGTCTTCTCAGGTGACAGGCCTTTTGGTGCGCCTGCTGGATTGAATGGTACCTCAATTTTTCCTTTTCAACGCAGCTCCTTTCTGTTCTCATTATTAGCGTTTAACCCTTTTACATCTCACCAGCAGCTAGAGGGTACACAGTTCTCTAAAACCTCTTCAGCATTTATTGTTTGTAGACTTTTTGCCAATGGTCAGTCGACTGGTGTGAGTTGAAAACTTTTTGTAGATTAGATTGCATGAGTCTAATTCTTCCTGAGGCTGAGCTTTTATCCATTTTCCTTTCTTTAAAAAGAGAGTGAGTAAAACTTACCTCTTCATACTATCTTCGTGAACATTTTGCCTGTTTTGAATTTTTTTATCCATTCCCTACCTCAGCACAATTTTGAGGGCAGGTGTCCTTTACAGCCCTGAGTCCTTGTGAATGGTAAGTGACCATTAGCTGTGGGTTAAAAGCTGCTCTTGCGGGAATCGGCCACAAGGCGGCAGCATTTCTCCTTTACCAAATCTGGTTACTAGGGCAACAGAGCCTTACTGGAAGTGGTGTTCTAGGTTGTAAATTAGAATGGAATGTGCGAGGAAAAAGCCCTTTAAGTTTATGTCTCCTTACTTCTTGTTGGTATTTTTAACTTAATTTTTATTTTTTCTCACAGCAAACTTGATTACAATGTTTTGTTTGTTCTAGGTGTGCAAGATGTGGTTCTTTCACACATATACATATATCTATTCTTCTTCGGATCCTTTTCCCATGTAGGTTATGACACAATGTTGAGTAGTCTTCTCTTGGTATTGCGTAGGTCTTTGGTGATTCTATATTTCACATGTGTTTGTAGCTCTCTGTTAACCTCAATATGGTAATGTATCCAATCCTCACACCTGTCCATTTGGTGAACCATAAGATTTTTAATGAATCTATGATAGTGTTTCTCTGTGGAAATATCTTTGTTTGTATCATTTTTTAGGTACCACCTATGTGTGATATGATAGGATATGTGTTGTTCGCTTTCTCACTTACTCCAAGTTGCGTGATTACTTCTAGACTCATCTATGGTGCTGGAAATGGCATTGTTTCATTTTTTTCACTAGCTCATATTCCATCTGTACAGGTAGCAGTTCTTCTTTGTCCACCCATCTGTCGGTGGACTCCTTGGTTACTTCCATATCTTGGCTATTGTAATACTATGCAATGCAGATTTGCGTGCCTGTGTCCTTCCAATTCTGTCTTCTTAGTTTATAGGTCCAGGAATAGGTCTGCTGGATCATATGGTAGCTCAATGTTTACCATTTAAAGGCACCTCTCTTCTGTTCTCCTTAGTGTCTCTTTCCAGGTTACGTCCCACTTAAAGGGGAGGGTATGTATTTCTTCCCAGCACCTTCAGGATTTATTCTTTGTAGTTTTTGCTGATGGTTATTCTGAGTGGTGTGAGCTGATACCTCTTTGTGGTTGAATTTGCATGTGTCTCATAATGCGTTGAAATTGAGCTTTAAGGCATGTCCTTTTTTTATATTCCCGGCTGTGATTAGAGCTTATTTCTTCAAAGTGTTTTCTTAAAGTATGTGTCACCATTTGAAATATGTTGGCCATCATCTCCCTCAAGACACTTTGAGGGCAGGTTTCATTTACAGCCCTGCAGTACTTGTTCATATGAAGTGACCATTAGCTCAGGCTTTAAACCTGCTTTTGCAGGTAACGGCCAGAGAGCGGCAGCCTTTCTACGTTCCCCTTGCTGGTACTAGGGAAACAGACCTACCGGCCAGTGGTGTTCTTCGGTTATAAATTAGAGTGCAATGTGCCCGGATAAACCCACAAATGTTGATGTCTCCTTGCTTTTGTTTGTTTTTACATTTCATTTATATTTATTATTAGAGTAATATTCCATTGTGTACGTGGACCACTTCTTCTTGGTGCATTCCTCAGTTGATGGACATTTTCATTGCTTCCAAGTGCTGGCTATGGTAAATCTTGCTGGCGTACAGGTTTGCCAGCCTGTGACTTTTTGATTCTCATTTTCTCAGGTGATAGGCCAAGCAGTGGTTGTGATTGATTGACTGGTAGCTCAATGTTTCCCTTTTCAAAGCACCTACACTGTGTTTTCATTAGCGGCTCTTTACATGCCCCCCCCTTACAACCGAGGGTACGCATTTCTCCACACTCCCTTCACCGTTAATTTTTTGCAGCATTTTTCCTAATGGCCATTCTGACTGCTGTGAGCTGATAGGTTTTTGTAATATGGGTATGCATGTCATTAAATTTTTTACAATTCATCATATTCCTACGCCTTTTTCTTTCCTCTTAAAAGAAAAAACCGTGAGTACAATATAGCTCTTGAAATTGTCTTCTTCGAAGGTTGCCCTCTTTTGAATTTTTTGGTCGATTTTTGACCCCAGAAATTTTCTGGAGGGCAGGTGTCATTTACAGAACTGCAAGTTGGTGAAAATTTAGTGACCTTTTGCAGTGGGTTCAAAGCTGCTGTTGTGGGAAACGGCCACAAGGAGGTAGCATTTCTCCATTCCCCAATCTGGGTACTAGGGCAGCAGAGCCTTTCTGGAAGTCATTGTCCTAGGTTGTAAATTAGAATGGAATTTGCCAGGAGAAATCCCCATAAGTTTATGTCTCATTACGTCTTCTTGGTTTTTAAAAGTGTTTTAATCTGGGTAAAGTTTAGAATATTGTTTGTCCTGGGTGTACACAATCTGGTTCATTTGTACATTATGTATGTCTATTAATGTACAGATCCTCTTCCCATGTAAAATATTACAGTGTTCCGTCGACCTCCCTTGCTATATGTTCGGTCTTTTTGATACATGTATATAATATGTATTTGTATATGTATAGTAACACTAATCTTCATTTCTCAATTTCCCCCCTCCTTTCCTTTCAGATGAGCATAGTTTGTTTTCTAAGCCTGTGAGTGTCTTTCTCTTTGGAAATATGTTCATCTGTGCCAGTTATTAGATAATGCCATAAGTGATAATATAGGATATAGGTCTTTTGCTTTCCGACCTACTTCATGTTTTGTGATTATCTCCAGGCTCATCTATGGTGCCTCAAAGAGCAGTGCTTCAATGTTTTCCATGGCTAATATTCCATTGTGTACATGGACCACTTCTTCTTGGTGCATTCCTCTGTTGATGGACATTTTCGTTGCTTCCAAGTGTTGCCTATGGTAAATATTGCTGGGGTGCAGGATTGCCAGCCTGTGATTTTTGATTTTCCTTTTCTCAGGTGATAGACCCAGCAGTGGGTATGATTGATTGACTGGTATGGTAGCTCAACGTTTACCTTTTCAAGGCACCTCAATTGTGCTTTCATTAGTGGCTCTTACCACGTCCCCCTTAGAATCGAGGGTACGCATTTCTCCACAATCACGTCAGCATTTCTTGTTTGCAGCATTTTTGTTGATGGCCATTCTGACTGGTGTGAGCTGACCGGTTTTTGTAATTTGGGTTTACATGTCTGTAAAAATTCCTACAATTCATCATTTTTCCACGCCTTTTTCTTTTCTGTTAAAAGAAAAAAGAAAAAAAAGCGTGAGTATAATATACCTCTTCAAATTTTCTTTTTGGAAGGTTGCACTCTAGAATTTTTTGTTCGATTTTCGACCTCAGTATTTTTTGGAGGGCCGGTGTCATTTACAGACCTGCAATTGGTGAATAATTAGTGACCTTTTGCAGTGGGTTCAAAGCTGCTGTTGTGGGAAACGGCCACAAGGATGCAGCATTTCTCGATTCCCAAATCTGGGTACTAGGGCAGCAGAGCCGTTCTGGAAGTTGTCTGCCTAGGTTTTCAATTTGGATGCAATGCGCCAGGAAAACCCCCCATAAGTTTATGTCTCATTACTCCTAGTTCGTTGTTTTAATTTTTTCAATTGGGGTAAAGGTTAGAAGGTTGCTTGTCCAAGGTGTACACACTCTGGTTCATCTACATATTCTATATACCTATTTATGTAGAGATCCTCTTCCCGTGTAAATTATTACAGAGTGTTCCGTAATCCTTCCTTGCTATATGGTCGGTCTTTTTGATATATGTATATAATATGTATTTGTATACATATGGTAACGCTAATCTTCATGTATCCATTCCCCCCACCTTTCCTTTTAGATAAGCATAGTTTTTTTTAGTAAGTCTGTGACTGACTTCCTCTGTGGAAATATGTTCATTTGTGTCAGTTATTAGATAACGCCTATAAGTGATATCATAGGATATAGGACTTTTGCTTTCCGACTTACCTCATGTTCTGTGATTATCTCCAAGATGATCTATGGTGCCTCAAAGAGCAGTGTTTCATTGTTCTCCATGGCTAGTATTCATTGTGTACATGGACCACTTCTTCTTTATCCTTTCATCTGTTGATGGACATTTTGGTTGCCTCACTGTCTTGTCTATTGTGAAAAAGGCTGCAGTGCTGCTTTTGCAGCCCGGGTCTTCTCCATTCTGGTCTTCTCAGGTGACAGGCCTTTTGGTGCGCCTGCTGGATTGAATGGTACCTCAATTTTTCCTTTTCAACGCAGCTCCTTTCTGTTCTCATTATTAGCGTTTAACCCTTTTACATCTCACCAGCAGCTAGAGGGTACACAGTTCTCTAAAACCTCTTCAGCATTTATTGTTTGTAGACTTTTTGCCAATGGTCAGTCGACTGGTGTGAGTTGAAAACTTTTTGTAGATTAGATTGCATGAGTCTAATTCTTCCTGAGGCTGAGCTTTTATCCATTTTCCTTTCTTTAAAAAGAGAGTGAGTAAAACTTACCTCTTCATACTATCTTCGTGAACATTTTGCCTGTTTTGAATTTTTTTATCCATTCCCTACCTCAGCACAATTTTGAGGGCAGGTGTCCTTTACAGCCCTGAGTCCTTGTGAATGGTAAGTGACCATTAGCTGTGGGTTAAAAGCTGCTCTTGCGGGAATCGGCCACAAGGCGGCAGCATTTCTCCTTTACCAAATCTGGTTACTAGGGCAACAGAGCCTTACTGGAAGTGGTGTTCTAGGTTGTAAATTAGAATGGAATGTGCGAGGAAAAAGCCCTTTAAGTTTATGTCTCCTTACTTCTTGTTGGTATTTTTAACTTAATTTTTATTTTTTCTCACAGCAAACTTGATTACAATGTTTTGTTTGTTCTAGGTGTGCAAGATGTGGTTCTTTCACACATATACATATATCTATTCTTCTTCGGATCCTTTTCCCATGTAGGTTATGACACAATGTTGAGTAGTCTTCTCTTGGTATTGCGTAGGTCTTTGGTGATTCTATATTTCACATGTGTTTGTAGCTCTCTGTTAACCTCAATATGGTAATGTATCCAATCCTCACACCTGTCCATTTGGTGAACCATAAGATTTTTAATGAATCTATGATAGTGTTTCTCTGTGGAAATATCTTTGTTTGTATCATTTTTTAGGTACCACCTATGTGTGATATGATAGGATATGTGTTGTTCGCTTTCTCACTTACTCCAAGTTGCGTGATTACTTCTAGACTCATCTATGGTGCTGGAAATGGCATTGTTTCATTTTTTTCACTAGCTCATATTCCATCTGTACAGGTAGCAGTTCTTCTTTGTCCACCCATCTGTCGGTGGACTCCTTGGTTACTTCCATATCTTGGCTATTGTAATACTATGCAATGCAGATTTGCGTGCCTGTGTCCTTCCAATTCTGTCTTCTTAGTTTATAGGTCCAGGAATAGGTCTGCTGGATCATATGGTAGCTCAATGTTTACCATTTAAAGGCACCTCTCTTCTGTTCTCCTTAGTGTCTCTTTCCAGGTTACGTCCCACTTAAAGGGGAGGGTATGTATTTCTTCCCAGCACCTTCAGGATTTATTCTTTGTAGTTTTTGCTGATGGTTATTCTGAGTGGTGTGAGCTGATACCTCTTTGTGGTTGAATTTGCATGTGTCTCATAATGCGTTGAAATTGAGCTTTAAGGCATGTCCTTTTTTTATATTCCCGGCTGTGATTAGAGCTTATTTCTTCAAAGTGTTTTCTTAAAGTATGTGTCACCATTTGAAATATGTTGGCCATCATCTCCCTCAAGACACTTTGAGGGCAGGTTTCATTTACAGCCCTGCAGTACTTGTTCATATGAAGTGACCATTAGCTCAGGCTTTAAACCTGCTTTTGCAGGTAACGGCCAGAGAGCGGCAGCCTTTCTACGTTCCCCTTGCTGGTACTAGGGAAACAGACCTACCGGCCAGTGGTGTTCTTCGGTTATAAATTAGAGTGCAATGTGCCCGGATAAACCCACAAATGTTGATGTCTCCTTGCTTTTGTTTGTTTTTAAATTTCATTTATATTTATTATTAGAGTAATATTCCATTGTGTACGTGGACCACTTCTTCTTGGTGCATTCCTCAGTTGATGGACATTTTCATTGCTTCCAAGTGCTGGCTATGGTAAATCTTGCTGGCGTACAGGTTTGCCAGCCTGTGACTTTTTGATTCTCATTTTCTCAGGTGATAGGCCAAGCAGTGGTTGTGATTGATTGACTGGTAGCTCAATGTTTCCCTTTTCAAAGCACCTACACTGTGTTTTCATTAGCGGCTCTTTACATGCCCCCCCCTTACAACCGAGGGTACGCATTTCTCCACACTCCCTTCACCGTTTATTTTTTGCAGCATTTTTCCTAATGGCCATTCTGACTGCTGTGAGCTGATAGGTTTTTGTAATATGGGTATGCATGTCATTAAATTTTTTACAATTCATCATATTCCTACGCCTTTTTCTTTCCTCTTAAAAGAAAAAACCGTGAGTACAATATAGCTCTTGAAATTGTCTTCTTCGAAGGTTGCCCTCTTTTGAATTTTTTGGTCGATTTTTGACCCCAGAAATTTTCTGGAGGGCAGGTGTCATTTACAGAACTGCAAGTTGGTGAAAATTTAGTGACCTTTTGCAGTGGGTTCAAAGCTGCTGTTGTGGGAAACGGCCACAAGGAGGTAGCATTTCTCCATTCCCCAATCTGGGTACTAGGGCAGCAGAGCCTTTCTGGAAGTCATTGTCCTAGGTTGTAAATTGGAATGGAATTTGCCAGGAGAAATCCCCATAAGTTTATGTCTCATTACGTCTTCTTGGTTTTTAAAAGTGTTTTAATCTGGGTAAAGTTTAGAATATTGTTTGTCCTGGGTGTACACAATCTGGTTCATTTGTACATTATGTATGTCTATTAATGTACAGATCCTCTTCCCATGTAAAATATTACAGTGTTCCGTCGACCTCCCTTGCTATATGTTCGGTCTTTTTGATACATGTATATAATATGTATTTGTATATGTATAGTAACACTAATCTTCATTTCTCAATTTCCCCCCTCCTTTCCTTTCAGATGAGCATAGTTTGTTTTCTAAGCCTGTGAGTGTCTTTCTCTTTGGAAATATGTTCATCTGTGCCAGTTATTAGATAATGCCATAAGTGATAATATAGGATATAGGTCTTTTGCTTTCCGACCTACTTCATGTTTTGTGATTATCTCCAGGCTCATCTATGGTGCCTCAAAGAGCAGTGCTTCAATGTTTTCCATGGCTAATATTCCATTGTGTACATGGACCACTTCTTCTTGGTGCATTCCTCTGTTGATGGACATTTTCGTTGCTTCCAAGTGTTGCCTATGGTAAATATTGCTGGGGTGCAGGATTGCCAGCCTGTGATTTTTGATTTTCCTTTTCTCAGGTGATAGACCCAGCAGTGGGTATGATTGATTGACTGGTATGGTAGCTCAACGTTTACCTTTTCAAGGCACCTCAATTGTGCTTTCATTAGTGGCTCTTACCACGTCCCCCTTAGAATCGAGGGTACGCATTTCTCCACAATCACGTCAGCATTTCTTGTTTGCAGCATTTTTGTTGATGGCCATTCTGACTGGTGTGAGCTGACCGGTTTTTGTAATTTGGGTTTACATGTCTGTAAAAATTCCTACAATTCATCATTTTTCCACGCCTTTTTCTTTTCTGTTAAAAGAAAAAAGAAAAAAAGTGTGAGTATAATATACCTCTTCAAATTTTCTTTTTGGAAGGTTGCACTCTAGAATTTTTTGTTCGATTTTCGACCTCAGTATTTTTTGGAGGGCCGGTGTCATTTACAGACCTGCAATTGGTGAATAATTAGTGACCTTTTGCAGTGGGTTCAAAGCTGCTGTTGTGGGAAACGGCCACAAGGATGCAGCATTTCTCGATTCCCAAATCTGGGTACTAGGGCAGCAGAGCCGTTCTGGAAGTTGTCTGCCTAGGTTTTCAATTTGGATGGAATGCGCCAGGAAAACCCCCCATAAGTTTATGTCTCATTACTCCTAGTTCGTTGTTTTAATTTTTTCAATTGGGGTAAAGGTTAGAAGGTTGCTTGTCCAAGGTGTACACACTCTGGTTCATCTACATATTCTATATACCTATTTATGTAGAGATCCTCTTCCCGTGTAAATTATTACAGAGTGTTCCGTAATCCTTCCTTGCTATATGGTCGGTCTTTTTGATATATGTATATAATATGTATTTGTATACATATGGTAACGCTAATCTTCATGTATCCATTCCCCCCACCTTTCCTTTTAGATAAGCATAGTTTTTTTTAGTAAGTCTGTGACTGACTTCCTCTGTGGAAATATGTTCATTTGTGTCAGTTATTAGATAACGCCTATAAGTGATATCATAGGATATAGGACTTTTGCTTTCCGACTTACCTCATGTTCTGTGATTATCTCCAAGATGATCTATGGTGCCTCAAAGAGCAGTGTTTCATTGTTCTCCATGGCTAGTATTCATTGTGTACATGGACCACTTCTTCTTTATCCTTTCATCTGTTGATGGACATTTTGGTTGCCTCACTGTCTTGTCTATTGTGAAAAAGGCTGCAGTGCTGCTTTTGCAGCCCGGGTCTTCTCCATTCTGGTCTTCTCAGGTGACAGGCCCTTTGGTGCGCCTGCTGGATTGAATGGTACCTCAATTTTTCCTTTTCAACGCAGCTCCTTTCTGTTCTCATTATTAGCGTTTAACCCTTTTACATCTCACCAGCAGCTAGAGGGTACACAGTTCTCTAAAACCTCTTCAGCATTTATTGTTTGTAGACTTTTCGCCAATGGTCAGTCGACTGGTGTGAGTTGAAAACTTTTTGTAGATTAGATTGCATGAGTCTAATTCTTCCTGAGGCTGAGCTTTTATCCATTTTCCTTTCTTTAAAAAGAGAGCGAGTAAAACTTACCTCTTCATACTATCTTCGTGAACATTTTGCCTGTTTTGAATTTTTTTATCCATTCCCTACCTCAGCACAATTTTGAGGGCAGGTGTCCTTTACAGCCCTGAGTCCTTGTGAATGGTAAGTGACCATTAGCTGTGGGTTAAAAGCTGCTCTTGCGGGAATCGGCCACAAGGCGGCAGCATTTCTCCTTTACCAAATCTGGTTACTAGGGCAACAGAGCCTTACTGGAAGTGGTGTTCTAGGTTGTAAATTAGAATGGAATGTGCGAGGAAAAAGCCCTTTAAGTTTATGTCTCCTTACTTCTTGTTGGTATTTTTAACTTAATTTTTATTTTTTCTCACAGCAAACTTGATTACAATGTTTTGTTTGTTCTAGGTGTGCAAGATGTGGTTCTTTCACACATATACATATATCTATTCTTCTTCGGATCCTTTTCCCATGTAGGTTATGACACAATGTTGAGTAGTCTTCTCTTGGTATTGCGTAGGTCTTTGGTGATTCTATATTTCACATGTGTTTGTAGCTCTCTGTTAACCTCAATATGGTAATGTATCCAATCCTCACACCTGTCCATTTGGTGAACCATAAGATTTTTAATGAATCTATGATAGTGTTTCTCTGTGGAAATATCTTTGTTTGTATCATTTTTTAGGTACCACCTATATGTGATATGATAGGATATGTGTTGTTCGCTTTCTCACTTACTCCAAGTTGCGTGATTACTTCTAGACTCATCTATGGTGCTGGAAATGGCATTGTTTCATTTTTTTCACTAGCTCATATTCCATCTGTACAGGTAGCAGTTCTTCTTTGTCCACCCATCTGTCGGTGGACTCCTTGGTTACTTCCATATCTTGGCTATTGTAATACTATGCAATGCAGATTTGCGTGCCTGTGTCCTTCCAATTCTGTCTTCTTAGTTTATAGGTCCAGGAATAGGTCTGCTGGATCATATGGTAGCTCAATGTTTACCATTTAAAGGCACCTCTCTTCTGTTCTCCTTAGTGTCTCTTTCCAGGTTACGTCCCACTTAAAGGGGAGGGTATGTATTTCTTCCCAGCACCTTCAGGATTTATTCTTTGTAGTTTTTGCTGATGGTTATTCTGAGTGGTGTGAGCTGATACCTCTTTGTGGTTGAATTTGCATGTGTCTCATAATGCGTTGAAATTGAGCTTTAAGGCATGTCCTTTTTTTATATTCCCGGCTGTGATTAGAGCTTATTTCTTCAAAGTGTTTTCTTAAAGTATGTGTCACCATTTGAAATATGTTGGCCATCATCTCCCTCAAGACACTTTGAGGGCAGGTTTCATTTACAGCCCTGCAGTACTTGTTCATATGAAGTGACCATTAGCTCAGGCTTTAAACCTGCTTTTGCAGGTAACGGCCAGAGAGCGGCAGCCTTTCTACGTTCCCCTTGCTGGTACTAGGGAAACAGACCTACCGGCCAGTGGTGTTCTTCGGTTATAAATTAGAGTGCAATGTGCCCGGATAAACCCACAAATGTTGATGTCTCCTTGCTTTTGTTTGTTTTTACATTTAATTTATATTTATTATTAGAGTAATATTCCATTGTGTACGTGGACCACTTCTTCTTGGTGCATTCCTCAGTTGATGGACATTTTCATTGCTTCCAAGTGCTGGCTATGGTAAATCTTGCTGGCGTACAGGTTTGCCAGCCTGTGACTTTTTGATTCTCATTTTCTCAGGTGATAGGCCAAGCAGTGGTTGTGATTGATTGACTGGTAGCTCAATGTTTCCCTTTTCAAAGCACCTACACTGTGTTTTCATTAGCGGCTCTTTACATGCCCCCCCTTACAACCGAGGGTACGCATTTCTCCACACTCCCTTCACCGTTAATTTTTTGCAGCATTTTTCCTAATGGCCATTCTGACTGCTGTGAGCTGATAGGTTTTTGTAATATGGGTATGCATGTCATTAAATTTTTTACAATTCATCATATTCCTACGCCTTTTTCTTTCCTCTTAAAAGAAAAAACCGTGAGTACAATATAGCTCTTGAAATTGTCTTCTTCGAAGGTAGCCCTCTTTTGAATTTTTTGGTCGATTTTTGACCCCAGAAATTTTCTGGAGGGCAGGTGTCATTTACAGAACTGCAAGTTGGTGAAAATTTAGTGACCTTTTGCAGTGGGTTCAAAGCTGCTGTTGTGGGAAACGGCCACAAGGAGGTAGCATTTCTCCATTCCCCAATCTGGGTACTAGGGCAGCAGAGCCTTTCTGGAAGTCATTGTCCTAGGTTGTAAATTGGAATGGAATTTGCCAGGAGAAATCCCCATAAGTTTATGTCTCATTACTTCTTCTTGGTTTTTAAAAGTGTTTTAATCTGGGTAAAGTTTAGAATATTGTTTGTCCTGGGTGTACACAATCTGGTTCATTTGTACATTATGTATGTCTATTAATGTACAGATCCTCTTCCCATGTAAAATATTACAGTGTTCCGTCGACCTCCCTTGCTATATGTTCGGTCTTTTTGATACATGTATATAATATGTATTTGTATATGTATAGTAACACTAATCTTCATTTCTCAATTTCCCCCCTCCTTTCCTTTCAGATGAGCATAGTTTGTTTTCTAAGCCTGTGAGTGTCTTTCTCTTTGGAAATATGTTCATCTGTGCCAGTTATTAGATAATGCCATAAGTGATAATATAGGATATAGGTCTTTTGCTTTCCGACCTACTTCATGTTTTGTGATTATCTCCAGGCTCATCTATGGTGCCTCAAAGAGCAGTGCTTCAATGTTTTCCATGGCTAATATTCCATTGTGTACATGGACCACTTCTTCTTGGTGCATTCCTCTGTTGATGGACATTTTCGTTGCTTCCAAGTGTTGCCTATGGTAAATATTGCTGGGGTGCAGGATTGCCAGCCTGTGATTTTTGATTTTCCTTTTCTCAGGTGATAGACCCAGCAGTGGGTATGATTGATTGACTGGTATGGTAGCTCAACGTTTACCTTTTCAAGGCACCTCAATTGTGCTTTCATTAGTGGCTCTTACCACGTCCCCCTTAGAATCGAGGGTACGCATTTCTCCACAATCACGTCAGCATTTCTTGTTTGCAGCATTTTTGTTGATGGCCATTCTGACTGGTGTGAGCTGACCGGTTTTTGTAATTTGGGTTTACATGTCTGTAAAAATTCCTACAATTCATCATTTTTCCACGCCTTTTTCTTTTCTGTTAAAAGAAAAAAGAAAAAAAGTGTGAGTATAATATACCTCTTCAAATTTTCTTTTTGGAAGGTTGCACTCTAGAATTTTTTGTTCGATTTTCGACCTCAGTATTTTTTGGAGGGCCGGTGTCATTTACAGACCTGCAATTGGTGAATAATTAGTGACCTTTTGCAGTGGGTTCAAAGCTGCTGTTGTGGGAAACGGCCACAAGGATGCAGCATTTCTCGATTCCCAAATCTGGGTACTAGGGCAGCAGAGCCGTTCTGGAAGTTGTCTGCCTAGGTTTTCAATTTGGATGGAATGCGCCAGGAAAACCCCCCATAAGTTTATGTCTCATTACTCCTAGTTCGTTGTTTTAATTTTTTCAATTGGGGTAAAGGTTAGAAGGTTGCTTGTCCAAGGTGTACACACTCTGGTTCATCTACATATTCTATATACCTATTTATGTAGAGATCCTCTTCCCGTGTAAATTATTACAGAGTGTTCCGTAATCCTTCCTTGCTATATGGTCGGTCTTTTTGATATATGTATATAATATGTATTTGTATACATATGGTAACGCTAATCGTCATGTATCCATTCCCCCCACCTTTCCTTTTAGATAAGCATAGTTTTTTTTAATAAGTCTGTGACTGACTTCCTCTGTGGAAATATGTTCATTTGTGTCAGTTATTAGATAACGCCTATAAGTGATATCATAGGATATAGGACTTTTGCTTTCCGACTTACCTCATGTTCTGTGATTATCTCCAAGATGATCTATGGTGCCTCAAAGAGCAGTGTTTCATTGTTTTCCATGGCTAGTATTCATTGTGTACATGGACCACTTCTTCTTTATCCTTTCATCTGTTGACGGACATTTTGGTTGCTTCACTGTCTTGTCTATTGTGAAAAAGGCTGCAGTGCAGCTTTTGCAGCCCGGGTCTTCTCCATTCTGGTCTTCTCAGGTGACAGGCCCTTTGGTGCGCCTGCTGGATTGAATGGTACCTCAATTTTTCCTTTTCAACGCAGCTCCTTTCTGTTCTCATTTTTAGCGTTTAACCCTTTTACATCTCTCCAGCAGCTAGAGGGTACACAGTTCTCTAAAACCTCTTCAGCATTTATTGTTTGTAGACTTTTCGCCAATGGTCAGTCGACTGGTGTGAGTTGAAAACTTTTTGTAGATTAGATTGCATGAGTCTAATTCTTCCTGAGGCTGAGCTTTTATCCATTTTCCTTTCTTTAAAAAGAGAGCGAGTAAAACTTACCTCTTCATACTATCTTCGTGAACATTTTGCCTGTTTTGAATTTTTTTATCCATTCCCTACCTCAGCACAATTTTGAGGGCAGGTGTCCTTTACAGCCCTGAGTCCTTGTGAATGGTAAGTGACCATTAGCTGGGGGTTAAAAGCTGCTCTTGCGGGAATCGGCCACAAGGCGGCAGCATTTCTCCTTTACCAAATCTGGTTACTAGGGCAACAGAGCCTTACTGGAAGTGGTGTTCTAGGTTGTAAATTAGAATGGAATGTGCGAGGAAAAAGCCCTTTAAGTTTATGTCTCCTTACTTCTTGTTGGTATTTTTAACTTAATTTTTATTTTTTCTCACAGCAAACTTGATTACAATGTTTTGTTTGTTCTAGGTGTGCAAGATGTGGTTCTTTCACACATATACATATATCTATTCTTCTTCGGATCCTTTTCCCATGTAGGTTATGACACAATGTTGAGTAGTCTTCTCTTGGTATTGCGTAGGTCTTTGGTGATTCTATATTTCACATGTGTTTGTAGCTCTCTGTTAACCTCAATATGGTAATGTATCCAATCCTCACACCTGTCCATTTGGTGAACCATAAGATTTTTAATGAATCTATGATAGTGTTTCTCTGTGGAAATATCTTTGTTTGTATCATTTTTTAGGTACCACCTATATGTGATATGATAGGATATGTGTTGTTCGCTTTCTCACTTACTCCAAGTTGCGTGATTACTTCTAGACTCATCTATGGTGCTGGAAATGGCATTGTTTCATTTTTTTCACTAGCTCATATTCCATCTGTACAGGTAGCAGTTCTTCTTTGTCCACCCATCTGTCGGTGGACTCCTTGGTTACTTCCATATCTTGGCTATTGTAATACTATGCAATGCAGATTTGCGTGCCTGTGTCCTTCCAATTCTGTCTTCTTAGTTTATAGGTCCAGGAATAGGTCTGCTGGATCATATGGTAGCTCAATGTTTACCATTTAAAGGCACCTCTCTTCTGTTCTCCTTAGTGTCTCTTTCCAGGTTACGTCCCACTTAAAGGGGAGGGTATGTATTTCTTCCCAGCACCTTCAGGATTTATTCTTTGTAGTTTTTGCTGATGGTTATTCTGAGTGGTGTGAGCTGATACCTCTTTGTGGTTGAATTTGCATGTGTCTCATAATGCGTTGAAATTGAGCTTTAAGGCATGTCCTTTTTTTATATTCCCGGCTGTGATTAGAGCTTATTTCTTCAAAGTGTTTTCTTAAAGTATGTGTCACCATTTGAAATATGTTGGCCGTCATCTCCCTCAAGACACTTGGAGGGCAGGTTTCATTTACAGCCCTGCAGTACTTGTTCATATGAAGTGACCATTAGCTCAGGCTTTAAACCTGCTTTTGCAGGTAACGGCCAGAGAGCGGCAGCCTTTCTACGTTCCCCTTGCTGGTACTAGGGAAACAGACCTACCGGCCAGTGGTGTTCTTCGGTTATAAATTAGAGTGCAATGTGCCCGGATAAACCCACAAAT
Source organism: Balaenoptera ricei (assembly GCF_028023285.1). Lineage (NCBI taxonomy): Eukaryota > Metazoa > Chordata > Mammalia > Artiodactyla > Balaenopteridae > Balaenoptera > Balaenoptera ricei. The sequence continues at coordinate 75,215,351 of NC_082654.1, forward strand.
GTTGATGTCTCCTTGCTTTTGTTTGTTTTTACATTTCATTTATATTTATTATTAGAGTAATATTCCATTGTGTACGTGGACCACTTCTTCTTGGTGCATTCCTCAGTTGATGGACATTTTCATTGCTTCCAAGTGCTGGCTATGGTAAATCTTGCTGGCGTACAGGTTTGCCAGCCTGTGACTTTTTGATTCTCATTTTCTCAGGTGATAGGCCAAGCAGTGGTTGTGATTGATTGACTGGTAGCTCAATGTTTCCCTTTTCAAAGCACCTACACTGTGTTTTCATTAGCGGCTCTTTACATGCCCCCCCCTTACAACCGAGGGTACGCATTTCTCCACACTCCCTTCACCGTTTATTTTTTGCAGCATTTTTCCTAATGGCCATTCTGACTGCTGTGAGCTGATAGGTTTTTGTAATATGGGTATGCATGTCATTAAATTTTTTACAATTCATCATATTCCTACGCCTTTTTCTTTCCTCTTAAAAGAAAAAACCGTGAGTACAATATAGCTCTTGAAATTGTCTTCTTCGAAGGTTGCCCTCTTTTGAATTTTTTGGTCGATTTTTGACCCCAGAAATTTTCTGGAGGGCAGGTGTCATTTACAGAACTGCAAGTTGGTGAAAATTTAGTGACCTTTTGCAGTGGGTTCAAAGCTGCTGTTGTGGGAAACGGCCACAAGGAGGTAGCATTTCTCCATTCCCCAATCTGGGTACTAGGGCAGCAGAGCCTTTCTGGAAGTCATTGTCCTAGGTTGTAAATTGGAATGGAATTTGCCAGGAGAAATCCCCATAAGTTTATGTCTCATTACTTCTTCTTGGTTTTTAAAAGTGTTTTAATCTGGGTAAAGTTTAGAATATTGTTTGTCCTGGGTGTACACAATCTGGTTCATTTGTACATTATGTATGTCTATTAATGTACAGATCCTCTTCCCATGTAAAATATTACAGTGTTCCGTCGACCTCCCTTGCTATATGTTCGGTCTTTTTGATACATGTATATAATATGTATTTGTATATGTATAGTAACACTAATCTTCATTTCTCAATTTCCCCCCTCCTTTCCTTTCAGATGAGCATAGTTTGTTTTCTAAGCCTGTGAGTGTCTTTCTCTTTGGAAATATGTTCATCTGTGCCAGTTATTAGATAATGCCATAAGTGATAATATAGGATATAGGTCTTTTGCTTTCCGACCTACTTCATGTTTTGTGATTATCTCCAGGCTCATCTATGGTGCCTCAAAGAGCAGTGCTTCAATGTTTTCCATGGCTAATATTCCATTGTGTACATGGACCACTTCTTCTTGGTGCATTCCTCTGTTGATGGACATTTTCGTTGCTTCCAAGTGTTGCCTATGGTAAATATTGCTGGGGTGCAGGATTGCCAGCCTGTGATTTTTGATTTTCCTTTTCTCAGGTGATAGACCCAGCAGTGGGTATGATTGATTGACTGGTATGGTAGCTCAACGTTTACCTTTTCAAGGCACCTCAATTGTGCTTTCATTAGTGGCTCTTACCACGTCCCCCTTAGAATCGAGGGTACGCATTTCTCCACAATCACGTCAGCATTTCTTGTTTGCAGCATTTTTGTTGATGGCCATTCTGACTGGTGTGAGCTGACCGGTTTTTGTAATTTGGGTTTACATGTCTGTAAAAATTCCTACAATTCATCATTTTTCCACGCCTTTTTCTTTTCTGTTAAAAGAAAAAAGAAAAAAAGTGTGAGTATAATATACCTCTTCAAATTTTCTTTTTGGAAGGTTGCACTCTAGAATTTTTTGTTCGATTTTCGACCTCAGTATTTTTTGGAGGGCCGGTGTCATTTACAGACCTGCAATTGGTGAATAATTAGTGACCTTTTGCAGTGGGTTCAAAGCTGCTGTTGTGGGAAACGGCCACAAGGATGCAGCATTTCTCGATTCCCAAATCTGGGTACTAGGGCAGCAGAGCCGTTCTGGAAGTTGTCTGCCTAGGTTTTCAATTTGGATGGAATGCGCCAGGAAAACCCCCCATAAGTTTATGTCTCATTACTCCTAGTTCGTTGTTTTAATTTTTTCAATTGGGGTAAAGGTTAGAAGGTTGCTTGTCCAAGGTGTACACACTCTGGTTCATCTACATATTCTATATACCTATTTATGTAGAGATCCTCTTCCCGTGTAAATTATTACAGAGTGTTCCGTAATCCTTCCTTGCTATATGGTCGGTCTTTTTGATATATGTATATAATATGTATTTGTATACATATGGTAACGCTAATCTTCATGTATCCATTCCCCCCACCTTTCCTTTTAGATAAGCATAGTTTTTTTTAGTAAGTCTGTGACTGACTTCCTCTGTGGAAATATGTTCATTTGTGTCAGTTATTAGATAACGCCTATAAGTGATATCATAGGATATAGGACTTTTGCTTTCCGACTTACCTCATGTTCTGTGATTATCTCCAAGATGATCTATGGTGCCTCAAAGAGCAGTGTTTCATTGTTTTCCATGGCTAGTATTCATTGTGTACATGGACCACTTCTTCTTTATCCTTTCATCTGTTGATGGACATTTTGGTTGCCTCACTGTCTTGTCTATTGTGAAAAAGGCTGCAGTGCAGCTTTTGCAGCCCGGGTCTTCTCCATTCTGGTCTTCTCAGGTGACAGGCCCTTTGGTGCGCCTGCTGGATTGAATGGTACCTCAATTTTTCCTTTTCAACGCAGCTCCTTTCTGTTCTCATTATTAGCGTTTAACCCTTTTACATCTCACCAGCAGCTAGAGGGTACACAGTTCTCTAAAACCTCTTCAGCATTTATTGTTTGTAGACTTTTCGCCAATGGTCAGTCGACTGGTGTGAGTTGAAAACTTTTTGTAGATTAGATTGCATGAGTCTAATTCTTCCTGAGGCTGAGCTTTTATCCATTTTCCTTTCTTTAAAAAGAGAGCGAGTAAAACTTACCTCTTCATACTATCTTCGTGAACATTTTGCCTGTTTTGAATTTTTTTATCCATTCCCTACCTCAGCACAATTTTGAGGGCAGGTGTCCTTTACAGCCCTGAGTCCTTGTGAATGGTAAGTGACCATTAGCTGGGGGTTAAAAGCTGCTCTTGCGGGAATCGGCCACAAGGCGGCAGCATTTCTCCTTTACCAAATCTGGTTACTAGGGCAACAGAGCCTTACTGGAAGTGGTGTTCTAGGTTGTAAATTAGAATGGAATGTGCGAGGAAAAAGCCCTTTAAGTTTATGTCTCCTTACTTCTTGTTGGTATTTTTAACTTAATTTTTATTTTTTCTCACAGCAAACTTGATTACAATGTTTTGTTTGTTCTAGGTGTGCAAGATGTGGTTCTTTCACACATATACATATATCTATTCTTCTTCGGATCCTTTTCCCATGTAGGTTATGACACAATGTTGAGTAGTCTTCTCTTGGTATTGCGTAGGTCTTTGGTGATTCTATATTTCACATGTGTTTGTAGCTCTCTGTTAACCTCAATATGGTAATGTATCCAATCCTCACACCTGTCCATTTGGTGAACCATAAGATTTTTAATGAATCTATGATAGTGTTTCTCTGTGGAAATATCTTTGTTTGTATCATTTTTTAGGTACCACCTATATGTGATATGATAGGATATGTGTTGTTCGCTTTCTCACTTACTCCAAGTTGCGTGATTACTTCTAGACTCATCTATGGTGCTGGAAATGGCATTGTTTCATTTTTTTCACTAGCTCATATTCCATCTGTACAGGTAGCAGTTCTTCTTTGTCCACCCATCTGTCGGTGGACTCCTTGGTTACTTCCATATCTTGGCTATTGTAATACTATGCAATGCAGATTTGCGTGCCTGTGTCCTTCCAATTCTGTCTTCTTAGTTTATAGGTCCAGGAATAGGTCTGCTGGATCATATGGTAGCTCAATGTTTACCATTTAAAGGCACCTCTCTTCTGTTCTCCTTAGTGTCTCTTTCCAGGTTACGTCCCACTTAAAGGGGAGGGTATGTATTTCTTCCCAGCACCTTCAGGATTTATTCTTTGTAGTTTTTGCTGATGGTTATTCTGAGTGGTGTGAGCTGATACCTCTTTGTGGTTGAATTTGCATGTGTCTCATAATGCGTTGAAATTGAGCTTTAAGGCATGTCCTTTTTTTATATTCCCGGCTGTGATTAGAGCTTATTTCTTCAAAGTGTTTTCTTAAAGTATGTGTCACCATTTGAAATATGTTGGCCGTCATCTCCCTCAAGACACTTGGAGGGCAGGTTTCATTTACAGCCCTGCAGTACTTGTTCATATGAAGTGACCATTAGCTCAGGCTTTAAACCTGCTTTTGCAGGTAACGGCCAGAGAGCGGCAGCCTTTCTACGTTCCCCTTGCTGGTACTAGGGAAACAGACCTACCGGCCAGTGGTGTTCTTCGGTTATAAATTAGAGTGCAATGTGCCCGGATAAACCCACAAATGTTGATGTCTCCTTGCTTTTGTTTGTTTTTACATTTCATTTATATTTATTATTAGAGTAATATTCCATTGTGTACGTGGACCACTTCTTCTTGGTGCATTCCTCAGTTGATGGACATTTTCATTGCTTCCAAGTGCTGGCTATGGTAAATCTTGCTGGCGTACAGGTTTGCCAGCCTGTGACTTTTTGATTCTCATTTTCTCAGGTGATAGGCCAAGCAGTGGTTGTGATTGATTGACTGGTAGCTCAATGTTTCCCTTTTCAAAGCACCTACACTGTGTTTTCATTAGCGGCTCTTTACATGCCCCCCCCTTACAACCGAGGGTACGCATTTCTCCACACTCCCTTCACCGTTAATTTTTTGCAGCATTTTTCCTAATGGCCATTCTGACTGCTGTGAGCTGATAGGTTTTTGTAATATGGGTATGCATGTCATTAAATTTTTTACAATTCATCATATTCCTACGCCTTTTTCTTTCCTCTTAAAAGAAAAAACCGTGAGTACAATATAGCTCTTGAAATTGTCTTCTTCGAAGGTTGCCCTCTTTTGAATTTTTTGGTCGATTTTTGACCCCAGAAATTTTCTGGAGGGCAGGTGTCATTTACAGAACTGCAAGTTGGTGAAAATTTAGTGACCTTTTGCAGTGGGTTCAAAGCTGCTGTTGTGGGAAACGGCCACAAGGAGGTAGCATTTCTCCATTCCCCAATCTGGGTACTAGGGCAGCAGAGCCTTTCTGGAAGTCATTGTCCTAGGTTGTAAATTAGAATGGAATTTGCCAGGAGAAATCCCCATAAGTTTATGTCTCATTACTTCTTCTTGGTTTTTAAAAGTGTTTTAATCTGGGTAAAGTTTAGAATATTGTTTGTCCTGGGTGTACACAATCTGGTTCATTTGTACATTATGTATGTCTATTAATGTACAGATCCTCTTCCCATGTAAAATATTACAGTGTTCCGTCGACCTCCCTTGCTATATGTTCGGTCTTTTTGATACATGTATATAATATGTATTTGTATATGTATAGTAACACTAATCTTCATTTCTCAATTTCCCCCCTCCTTTCCTTTCAGATGAGCATAGTTTGTTTTCTAAGCCTGTGAGTGTCTTTCTCTTTGGAAATATGTTCATCTGTGCCAGTTATTAGATAATGCCATAAGTGATAATATAGGATATAGGTCTTTTGCTTTCCGACCTACTTCATGTTTTGTGATTATCTCCAGGCTCATCTATGGTGCCTCAAAGAGCAGTGCTTCAATGTTTTCCATGGCTAATATTCCATTGTGTACATGGACCACTTCTTCTTGGTGCATTCCTCTGTTGATGGACATTTTCGTTGCTTCCAAGTGTTGCCTATGGTAAATATTGCTGGGGTGCAGGATTGCCAGCCTGTGATTTTTGATTTTCCTTTTCTCAGGTGATAGACCCAGCAGTGGGTATGATTGATTGACTGGTATGGTAGCTCAACGTTTACCTTTTCAAGGCACCTCAATTGTGCTTTCATTAGTGGCTCTTACCACGTCCCCCTTAGAATCGAGGGTACGCATTTCTCCACAATCACGTCAGCATTTCTTGTTTGCAGCATTTTTGTTGATGGCCATTCTGACTGGTGTGAGCTGACCGGTTTTTGTAATTTGGGTTTACATGTCTGTAAAAATTCCTACAGTTCATCATTTTTCCACGCCTTTTTCTTTTCTGTTAAAAGAAAAAAGAAAAAAAGTGTGAGTATAATATACCTCTTCAAATTTTCTTTTTGGAAGGTTGCACTCTAGAATTTTTTGTTCGATTTTCGACCTCAGTATTTTTTGGAGGGCCGGTGTCATTTACAGACCTGCAATTGGTGAATAATTAGTGACCTTTTGCAGCGGGTTCAAAGCTGCTGTTGTGGGAAACGGCCACAAGGATGCAGCATTTCTCGATTCCCAAATCTGGGTACTAGGGCAGCAGAGCCGTTCTGGAAGTTGTCTGCCTAGGTTTTCAATTTGGATGGAATGCGCCAGGAAAACCCCCCATAAGTTTATGTCTCATTACTCCTAGTTCGTTGTTTTAATTTTTTCAATTGGGGTAAAGGTTAGAAGGTTGCTTGTCCAAGGTGTACACACTCTGGTTCATCTACATATTCTATATACCTATTTATGTAGAGATCCTCTTCCCGTGTAAATTATTACAGAGTGTTCCGTAATCCTTCCTTGCTATATGGTCGGTCTTTTTGATATATGTATATAATATGTATTTGTATACATATGGTAACGCTAATCTTCATGTATCCATTCCCCCCACCTTTCCTTTTAGATAAGCATAGTTTTTTTTAATAAGTCTGTGACTGACTTCCTCTGTGGAAATATGTTCATTTGTGTCAGTTATTAGATAACGCCTATAAGTGATATCATAGGATATAGGACTTTTGCTTTCCGACTTACCTCATGTTCTGTGATTATCTCCAAGATGATCTATGGTGCCTCAAAGAGCAGTGTTTCATTGTTCTCCATGGCTAGTATTCATTGTGTACATGGACCACTTCTTCTTTATCCTTTCATCTGTTGATGGACATTTTGGTTGCCTCACTGTCTTGTCTATTGTGAAAAAGGCTGCAGTGCTGCTTTTGCAGCCCGGGTCTTCTCCATTCTGGTCTTCTCAGGTGACAGGCCCTTTGGTGCGCCTGCTGGATTGAATGGTACCTCAATTTTTCCTTTTCAACGCAGCTCCTTTCTGTTCTCATTTTTAGCGTTTAACCCTTTTACATCTCTCCAGCAGCTAGAGGGTACACAGTTCTCTAAAACCTCTTCAGCATTTATTGTTTGTAGACTTTTCGCCAATGGTCAGTCGACTGGTGTGAGTTGAAAACTTTTTGTAGATTAGATTGCATGAGTCTAATTCTTCCTGAGGCTGAGCTTTTATCCATTTTCCTTTCTTTAAAAAGAGAGCGAGTAAAACTTACCTCTTCATACTATCTTCGTGAACATTTTGCCTGTTTTGAATTTTTTTATCCATTCCCTACCTCAGCACAATTTTGAGGGCAGGTGTCCTTTACAGCCCTGAGTCCTTGTGAATGGTAAGTGACCATTAGCTGTGGGTTAAAAGCTGCTCTTGCGGGAATCGGCCACAAGGCGGCAGCATTTCTCCTTTACCAAATCTGGTTACTAGGGCAACAGAGCCTTACTGGAAGTGGTGTTCTAGGTTGTAAATTAGAATGGAATGTGCGAGGAAAAAGCCCTTTAAGTTTATGTCTCCTTACTTCTTGTTGGTATTTTTAACTTAATTTTTATTTTTTCTCACAGCAAACTTGATTACAATGTTTTGTTTGTTCTAGGTGTGCAAGATGTGGTTCTTTCACACATATACATATATCTATTCTTCTTCGGATCCTTTTCCCACGTAGGTTATGACACAATGTTGAGTAGTCTTCTCTTGGTATTGCGTAGGTCTTTGGTGATTCTATATTTCACATGTGTTTGTAGCTCTCTGTTAACCTCAATATGGTAATGTATCCAATCCTCACACCTGTCCATTTGGTGAACCATAAGATTTTTAATGAATCTATGATAGTGTTTCTCTGTGGAAATATCTTTGTTTGTATCATTTTTTAGGTACCACCTATATGTGATATGATAGGATATGTGTTGTTCGCTTTCTCACTTACTCCAAGTTGCGTGATTACTTCTAGACTCATCTATGGTGCTGGAAATGGCATTGTTTCATTTTTTTCACTAGCTCATATTCCATCTGTACAGGTAGCAGTTCTTCTTTGTCCACCCATCTGTCGGTGGACTCCTTGGTTACTTCCATATCTTGGCTATTGTAATACTATGCAATGCAGATTTGCGTGCCTGTGTCCTTCCAATTCTGTCTTCTTAGTTTATAGGTCCAGGAATAGGTCTGCTGGATCATATGGTAGCTCAATGTTTACCATTTAAAGGCACCTCTCTTCTGTTCTCCTTAGTGTCTCTTTCCAGGTTACGTCCCACTTAAAGGGGAGGGTATGTATTTCTTCCCAGCACCTTCAGGATTTATTCTTTGTAGTTTTTGCTGATGGTTATTCTGAGTGGTGTGAGCTGATACCTCTTTGTGGTTGAATTTGCATGTGTCTCATAATGCGTTGAAATTGAGCTTTAAGGCATGTCCTTTTTTTATATTCCCGGCTGTGATTAGAGCTTATTTCTTCAAAGTGTTTTCTTAAAGTATGTGTCACCATTTGAAATATGTTGGCCATCATCTCCCTCAAGACACTTTGAGGGCAGGTTTCATTTACAGCCCTGCAGTACTTGTTCATATGAAGTGACCATTAGCTCAGGCTTTAAACCTGCTTTTGCAGGTAACGGCCAGAGAGCGGCAGCCTTTCTACGTTCCCCTTGCTGGTACTAGGGAAACAGACCTACCGGCCAGTGGTGTTCTTCGGTTATAAATTAGAGTGCAATGTGCCCGGATAAACCCACAAATGTTGATGTCTCCTTGCTTTTGTTTGTTTTTACATTTCATTTATATTTATTATTAGAGTAATATTCCATTGTGTACGTGGACCACTTCTTCTTGGTGCATTCCTCAGTTGATGGACATTTTCATTGCTTCCAAGTGCTGGCTATGGTAAATCTTGCTGGCGTACAGGTTTGCCAGCCTGTGACTTTTTGATTCTCATTTTCTCAGGTGATAGGCCAAGCAGTGGTTGTGATTGATTGACTGGTAGCTCAATGTTTCCCTTTTCAAAGCACCTACACTGTGTTTTCATTAGCGGCTCTTTACATGCCCCCCCCTTACAACCGAGGGTACGCATTTCTCCACACTCCCTTCACCGTTAATTTTTTGCAGCATTTTTCCTAATGGCCATTCTGACTGCTGTGAGCTGATAGGTTTTTGTAATATGGGTATGCATGTCATTAAATTTTTTACAATTCATCATATTCCTACGCCTTTTTCTTTCCTCTTAAAAGAAAAAACCGTGAGTACAATATAGCTCTTGAAATTGTCTTCTTCGAAGGTAGCCCTCTTTTGAATTTTTTGGTCGATTTTTGACCCCAGAAATTTTCTGGAGGGCAGGTGTCATTTACAGAACTGCAAGTTGGTGAAAATTTAGTGACCTTTTGCAGTGGGTTCAAAGCTGCTGTTGTGGGAAACGGCCACAAGGAGGTAGCATTTCTCCATTCCCCAATCTGGGTACTAGGGCAGCAGAGCCTTTCTGGAAGTCATTGTCCTAGGTTGTAAATTGGAATGGAATTTGCCAGGAGAAATCCCCATAAGTTTATGTCTCATTACTTCTTCTTGGTTTTTAAAAGTGTTTTAATCTGGGTAAAGTTTAGAATATTGTTTGTCCTGGGTGTACACAATCTGGTTCATTTGTACATTATGTATGTCTATTAATGTACAGATCCTCTTCCCATGTAAAATATTACAGTGTTCCGTCGACCTCCCTTGCTATATGTTCGGTCTTTTTGATACATGTATATAATATGTATTTGTATATGTATAGTAACACTAATCTTCATTTCTCAATTTCCCCCCTCCTTTCCTTTCAGATGAGCATAGTTTGTTTTCTAAGCCTGTGAGTGTCTTTCTCTTTGGAAATATGTTCATCTGTGCCAGTTATTAGATAATGCCATAAGTGATAATATAGGATATAGGTCTTTTGCTTTCCGACCTACTTCATGTTTTGTGATTATCTCCAGGCTCATCTATGGTGCCTCAAAGAGCAGTGCTTCAATGTTTTCCATGGCTAATATTCCATTGTGTACATGGACCACTTCTTCTTGGTGCATTCCTCTGTTGATGGACATTTTCGTTGCTTCCAAGTGTTGCCTATGGTAAATATTGCTGGGGTGCAGGATTGCCAGCCTGTGATTTTTGATTTTCCTTTTCTCAGGTGATAGACCCAGCAGTGGGTATGATTGATTGACTGGTATGGTAGCTCAACGTTTACCTTTTCAAGGCACCTCAATTGTGCTTTCATTAGTGGCTCTTACCACGTCCCCCTTAGAATCGAGGGTACGCATTTCTCCACAATCACGTCAGCATTTCTTGTTTGCAGCATTTTTGTTGATGGCCATTCTGACTGGTGTGAGCTGACCGGTTTTTGTAATTTGGGTTTACATGTCTGTAAAAATTCCTACAGTTCATCATTTTTCCACGCCTTTTTCTTTTCTGTTAAAAGAAAAAAGAAAAAAAGTGTGAGTATAATATACCTCTTCAAATTTTCTTTTTGGAAGGTTGCACTCTAGAATTTTTTGTTCGATTTTCGACCTCAGTATTTTTTGGAGGGCCGGTGTCATTTACAGACCTGCAATTGGTGAATAATTAGTGACCTTTTGCAGCGGGTTCAAAGCTGCTGTTGTGGGAAACGGCCACAAGGATGCAGCATTTCTCGATTCCCAAATCTGGGTACTAGGGCAGCAGAGCCGTTCTGGAAGTTGTCTGCCTAGGTTTTCAATTTGGATGGAATGCGCCAGGAAAACCCCCCATAAGTTTATGTCTCATTACTCCTAGTTCGTTGTTTTAATTTTTTCAATTGGGGTAAAGGTTAGAAGGTTGCTTGTCCAAGGTGTACACACTCTGGTTCATCTACATATTCTATATACCTATTTATGTAGAGATCCTCTTCCCGTGTAAATTATTACAGAGTGTTCCGTAATCCTTCCTTGCTATATGGTCGGTCTTTTTGATATATGTATATAATATGTATTTGTATACATATGGTAACGCTAATCTTCATGTATCCATTCCCCCCACCTTTCCTTTTAGATAAGCATAGTTTTTTTTAATAAGTCTGTGACTGACTTCCTCTGTGGAAATATGTTCATTTGTGTCAGTTATTAGATAACGCCTATAAGTGATATCATAGGATATAGGACTTTTGCTTTCCGACTTACCTCATGTTCTGTGATTATCTCCAAGATGATCTATGGTGCCTCAAAGAGCAGTGTTTCATTGTTCTCCATGGCTAGTATTCATTGTGTACATGGACCACTTCTTCTTTATCCTTTCATCTGTTGATGGACATTTTGGTTGCCTCACTGTCTTGTCTATTGTGAAAAAGGCTGCAGTGCTGCTTTTGCAGCCCGGGTCTTCTCCATTCTGGTCTTCTCAGGTGACAGGCCCTTTGGTGCGCCTGCTGGATTGAATGGTACCTCAATTTTTCCTTTTCAACGCAGCTCCTTTCTGTTCTCATTTTTAGCGTTTAACCCTTTTACATCTCTCCAGCAGCTAGAGGGTACACAGTTCTCTAAAACCTCTTCAGCATTTATTGTTTGTAGACTTTTCGCCAATGGTCAGTCGACTGGTGTGAGTTGAAAACTTTTTGTAGATTAGATTGCATGAGTCTAATTCTTCCTGAGGCTGAGCTTTTATCCATTTTCCTTTCTTTAAAAAGAGAGCGAGTAAAACTTACCTCTTCATACTATCTTCGTGAACATTTTGCCTGTTTTGAATTTTTTTATCCATTCCCTACCTCAGCACAATTTTGAGGGCAGGTGTCCTTTACAGCCCTGAGTCCTTGTGAATGGTAAGTGACCATTAGCTGTGGGTTAAAAGCTGCTCTTGCGGGAATCGGCCACAAGGCGGCAGCATTTCTCCTTTACCAAATCTGGTTACTAGGGCAACAGAGCCTTACTGGAAGTGGTGTTCTAGGTTGTAAATTAGAATGGAATGTGCGAGGAAAAAGCCCTTTAAGTTTATGTCTCCTTACTTCTTGTTGGTATTTTTAACTTAATTTTTATTTTTTCTCACAGCAAACTTGATTACAATGTTTTGTTTGTTCTAGGTGTGCAAGATGTGGTTCTTTCACACATATACATATATCTATTCTTCTTCGGATCCTTTTCCCATGTAGGTTATGACACAATGTTGAGTAGTCTTCTCTTGGTATTGCGTAGGTCTTTGGTGATTCTATATTTCACATGTGTTTGTAGCTCTCTGTTAACCTCAATATGGTAATGTATCCAATCCTCACACCTGTCCATTTGGTGAACTATAAGATTTTTAATGAATCTATGATAGTGTTTCTCTGTGGAAATATCTTTGTTTGTATCATTTTTTAGGTACCACCTATATGTGATATGATAGGATATGTGTTGTTCGCTTTCTCACTTACTCCAAGTTGCGTGATTACTTCTAGACTCATCTATGGTGCTGGAAATGGCATTGTTTCATTTTTTTCACTAGCTCATATTCCATCTGTACAGGTAGCAGTTCTTCTTTGTCCACCCATCTGTCGGTGGACTCCTTGGTTACTTCCATATCTTGGCTATTGTAATACTATGCAATGCAGATTTGCGTGCCTGTGTCCTTCCAATTCTGTCTTCTTAGTTTATAGGTCCAGGAATAGGTCTGCTGGATCATATGGTAGCTCAATGTTTACCATTTAAAGGCACCTCTCTTCTGTTCTCCTTAGTGTCTCTTTCCAGGTTACGTCCCACTTAAAGGGGAGGGTATGTATTTCTTCCCAGCACCTTCAGGATTTATTCTTTGTAGTTTTTGCTGATGGTTATTCTGAGTGGTGTGAGCTGATACCTCTTTGTGGTTGAATTTGCATGTGTCTCATAATGCGTTGAAATTGAGCTTTAAGGCATGTCCTTTTTTTATATTCCCGGCTGTGATTAGAGCTTATTTCTTCAAAGTGTTTTCTTAAAGTATGTGTCACCATTTGAAATATGTTGGCCATCATCTCCCTCAAGACACTTTGAGGGCAGGTTTCATTTACAGCCCTGCAGTACTTGTTCATATGAAGTGACCATTAGCTCAGGCTTTAAACCTGCTTTTGCAGGTAACGGCCAGAGAGCGGCAGCCTTTCTACGTTCCCCTTGCTGGTACTAGGGAAACAGACCTACCGGCCAGTGGTGTTCTTCGGTTATAAATTAGAGTGCAATGTGCCCGGATAAACCCACAAATGTTGATGTCTCCTTGCTTTTGTTTGTTTTTACATTTCATTTATATTTATTATTAGAGTAATATTCCATTGTGTACGTGGACCACTTCTTCTTGGTGCATTCCTCAGTTGATGGACATTTTCATTGCTTCCAAGTGCTGGCTATGGTAAATCTTGCTGGCGTACAGGTTTGCCAGCCTGTGACTTTTTGATTCTCATTTTCTCAGGTGATAGGCCAAGCAGTGGTTGTGATTGATTGACTGGTAGCTCAATGTTTCCCTTTTCAAAGCACCTACACTGTGTTTTCATTAGCGGCTCTTTACATGCCCCCCCCTTACAACCGAGGGTACGCATTTCTCCACACTCCCTTCACCGTTAATTTTTTGCAGCATTTTTCCTAATGGCCATTCTGACTGCTGTGAGCTGATAGGTTTTTGTAATATGGGTATGCATGTCATTAAATTTTTTACAATTCATCATATTCCTACGCCTTTTTCTTTCCTCTTAAAAGAAAAAACCGTGAGTACAATATAGCTCTTGAAATTGTCTTCTTCGAAGGTAGCCCTCTTTTGAATTTTTTGGTCGATTTTTGACCCCAGAAATTTTCTGGAGGGCAGGTGTCATTTACAGAACTGCAAGTTGGTGAAAATTTAGTGACCTTTTGCAGTGGGTTCAAAGCTGCTGTTGTGGGAAACGGCCACAAGGAGGTAGCATTTCTCCATTCCCCAATCTGGGTACTAGGGCAGCAGAGCCTTTCTGGAAGTCATTGTCCTAGGTTGTAAATTGGAATGGAATTTGCCAGGAGAAATCCCCATAAGTTTATGTCTCATTACTTCTTCTTGGTTTTTAAAAGTGTTTTAATCTGGGTAAAGTTTAGAATATTGTTTGTCCTGGGTGTACACAATCTGGTTCATTTGTACATTATGTATGTCTATTAATGTACAGATCCTCTTCCCATGTAAAATATTACAGTGTTCCGTCGACCTCCCTTGCTATATGTTCGGTCTTTTTGATACATGTATATAATATGTATTTGTATATGTATAGTAACACTAATCTTCATTTCTCAATTTCCCCCCTCCTTTCCTTTCAGATGAGCATAGTTTGTTTTCTAAGCCTGTGAGTGTCTTTCTCTTTGGAAATATGTTCATCTGTGCCAGTTATTAGATAATGCCATAAGTGATAATATAGGATATAGGTCTTTTGCTTTCCGACCTACTTCATGTTTTGTGATTATCTCCAGGCTCATCTATGGTGCCTCAAAGAGCAGTGCTTCAATGTTTTCCATGGCTAATATTCCATTGTGTACATGGACCACTTCTTCTTGGTGCATTCCTCTGTTGATGGACATTTTCGTTGCTTCCAAGTGTTGCCTATGGTAAATATTGCTGGGGTGCAGGATTGCCAGCCTGTGATTTTTGATTTTCCTTTTCTCAGGTGATAGACCCAGCAGTGGGTATGATTGATTGACTGGTATGGTAGCTCAACGTTTACCTTTTCAAGGCACCTCAATTGTGCTTTCATTAGTGGCTCTTACCACGTCCCCCTTAGAATCGAGGGTACGCATTTCTCCACAATCACGTCAGCATTTCTTGTTTGCAGCATTTTTGTTGATGGCCATTCTGACTGGTGTGAGCTGACCGGTTTTTGTAATTTGGGTTTACATGTCTGTAAAAATTCCTACAATTCATCATTTTTCCACGCCTTTTTCTTTTCTGTTAAAAGAAAAAAGAAAAAAAGTGTGAGTATAATATACCTCTTCAAATTTTCTTTTTGGAAGGTTGCACTCTAGAATTTTTTGTTCGATTTTCGACCTCAGTATTTTTTGGAGGGCCGGTGTCATTTACAGACCTGCAATTGGTGAATAATTAGTGACCTTTTGCAGTGGGTTCAAAGCTGCTGTTGTGGGAAACGGCCACAAGGATGCAGCATTTCTCGATTCCCAAATCTGGGTACTAGGGCAGCAGAGCCGTTCTGGAAGTTGTCTGCCTAGGTTTTCAATTTGGATGGAATGCGCCAGGAAAACCCCCCATAAGTTTATGTCTCATTACTCCTAGTTCGTTGTTTTAATTTTTTCAATTGGGGTAAAGGTTAGAAGGTTGCTTGTCCAAGGTGTACACACTCTGGTTCATCTACATATTCTATATACCTATTTATGTAGAGATCCTCTTCCCGTGTAAATTATTACAGAGTGTTCCGTAATCCTTCCTTGCTATATGGTCGGTCTTTTTGATATATGTATATAATATGTATTTGTATACATATGGTAACGCTAATCGTCATGTATCCATTCCCCCCACCTTTCCTTTTAGATAAGCATAGTTTTTTTTAATAAGTCTGTGACTGACTTCCTCTGTGGAAATATGTTCATTTGTGTCAGTTATTAGATAACGCCTATAAGTGATATCATAGGATATAGGACTTTTGCTTTCCGACTTACCTCATGTTCTGTGATTATCTCCAAGATGATCTATGGTGCCTCAAAGAGCAGTGTTTCATTGTTTTCCATGGCTAGTATTCATTGTGTACATGGACCACTTCTTCTTTATCCTTTCATCTGTTGACGGACATTTTGGTTGCTTCACTGTCTTGTCTATTGTGAAAAAGGCTGCAGTGCAGCTTTTGCAGCCCGGGTCTTCTCCATTCTGGTCTTCTCAGGTGACAGGCCCTTTGGTGCGCCTGCTGGATTGAATGGTACCTCAATTTTTCCTTTTCAACGCAGCTCCTTTCTGTTCTCATTTTTAGCGTTTAACCCTTTTACATCTCTCCAGCAGCTAGAGGGTACACAGTTCTCTAAAACCTCTTCAGCATTTATTGTTTGTAGACTTTTCGCCAATGGTCAGTCGACTGGTGTGAGTTGAAAACTTTTTGTAGATTAGATTGCATGAGTCTAATTCTTCCTGAGGCTGAGCTTTTATCCATTTTCCTTTCTTTAAAAAGAGAGCGAGTAAAACTTACCTCTTCATACTATCTTCGTGAACATTTTGCCTGTTTTGAATTTTTTTATCCATTCCCTACCTCAGCACAATTTTGAGGGCAGGTGTCCTTTACAGCCCTGAGTCCTTGTGAATGGTAAGTGACCATTAGCTGTGGGTTAAAAGCTGCTCTTGCGGGAATCGGCCACAAGGCGGCAGCATTTCTCCTTTACCAAATCTGGTTACTAGGGCAACAGAGCCTTACTGGAAGTGGTGTTCTAGGTTGTAAATTAGAATGGAATGTGCGAGGAAAAAGCCCTTTAAGTTTATGTCTCCTTACTTCTTGTTGGTATTTTTAACTTAATTTTTATTTTTTCTCACAGCAAACTTGATTACAATGTTTTGTTTGTTCTAGGTGTGCAAGATGTGGTTCTTTCACACATATACATATATCTATTCTTCTTCGGATCCTTTTCCCATGTAGGTTATGACACAATGTTGAGTAGTCTTCTCTTGGTATTGCGTAGGTCTTTGGTGATTCTATATTTCACATGTGTTTGTAGCTCTCTGTTAACCTCAATATGGTAATGTATCCAATCCTCACACCTGTCCATTTGGTGAACTATAAGATTTTTAATGAATCTATGATAGTGTTTCTCTGTGGAAATATCTTTGTTTGTATCATTTTTTAGGTACCACCTATATGTGATATGATAGGATATGTGTTGTTCGCTTTCTCACTTACTCCAAGTTGCGTGATTACTTCTAGACTCATCTATGGTGCTGGAAATGGCATTGTTTCATTTTTTTCACTAGCTCATATTCCATCTGTACAGGTAGCAGTTCTTCTTTGTCCACCCATCTGTCGGTGGACTCCTTGGTTACTTCCATATCTTGGCTATTGTAATACTATGCAATGCAGATTTGCGTGCCTGTGTCCTTCCAATTCTGTCTTCTTAGTTTATAGGTCCAGGAATAGGTCTGCTGGATCATATGGTAGCTCAATGTTTACCATTTAAAGGCACCTCTCTTCTGTTCTCCTTAGTGTCTCTTTCCAGGTTACGTCCCACTTAAAGGGGAGGGTATGTATTTCTTCCCAGCACCTTCAGGATTTATTCTTTGTAGTTTTTGCTGATGGTTATTCTGAGTGGTGTGAGCTGATACCTCTTTGTGGTTGAATTTGCATGTGTCTCATAATGCGTTGAAATTGAGCTTTAAGGCATGTCCTTTTTTTATATTCCCGGCTGTGATTAGAGCTTATTTCTTCAAAGTGTTTTCTTAAAGTATGTGTCACCATTTGAAATATGTTGGCCATCATCTCCCTCAAGACACTTTGAGGGCAGGTTTCATTTACAGCCCTGCAGTACTTGTTCATATGAAGTGACCATTAGCTCAGGCTTTAAACCTGCTTTTGCAGGTAACGGCCAGAGAGCGGCAGCCTTTCTACGTTCCCCTTGCTGGTACTAGGGAAACAGACCTACCGGCCAGTGGTGTTCTTCGGTTATAAATTAGAGTGCAATGTGCCCGGATAAACCCACAAATGTTGATGTCTCCTTGCTTTTGTTTGTTTTTACATTTCATTTATATTTATTATTAGAGTAATATTCCATTGTGTACGTGGACCACTTCTTCTTGGTGCATTCCTCAGTTGATGGACATTTTCATTG
Organism: Balaenoptera ricei; assembly: GCF_028023285.1. Taxonomy (NCBI): domain Eukaryota; kingdom Metazoa; phylum Chordata; class Mammalia; order Artiodactyla; family Balaenopteridae; genus Balaenoptera; species Balaenoptera ricei. Next base: position 75,233,212 of record NC_082654.1, read on the forward strand.
CTTCCAAGTGCTGGCTATGGTAAATCTTGCTGGCGTACAGGTTTGCCAGCCTGTGACTTTTTGATTCTCATTTTCTCAGGTGATAGGCCAAGCAGTGGTTGTGATTGATTGACTGGTAGCTCAATGTTTCCCTTTTCAAAGCACCTACACTGTGTTTTCATTAGCGGCTCTTTACATGCCCCCCCCTTACAACCGAGGGTACGCATTTCTCCACACTCCCTTCACCGTTAATTTTTTGCAGCATTTTTCCTAATGGCCATTCTGACTGCTGTGAGCTGATAGGTTTTTGTAATATGGGTATGCATGTCATTAAATTTTTTACAATTCATCATATTCCTACGCCTTTTTCTTTCCTCTTAAAAGAAAAAACCGTGAGTACAATATAGCTCTTGAAATTGTCTTCTTCGAAGGTAGCCCTCTTTTGAATTTTTTGGTCGATTTTTGACCCCAGAAATTTTCTGGAGGGCAGGTGTCATTTACAGAACTGCAAGTTGGTGAAAATTTAGTGACCTTTTGCAGTGGGTTCAAAGCTGCTGTTGTGGGAAACGGCCACAAGGAGGTAGCATTTCTCCATTCCCCAATCTGGGTACTAGGGCAGCAGAGCCTTTCTGGAAGTCATTGTCCTAGGTTGTAAATTGGAATGGAATTTGCCAGGAGAAATCCCCATAAGTTTATGTCTCATTACTTCTTCTTGGTTTTTAAAAGTGTTTTAATCTGGGTAAAGTTTAGAATATTGTTTGTCCTGGGTGTACACAATCTGGTTCATTTGTACATTATGTATGTCTATTAATGTACAGATCCTCTTCCCATGTAAAATATTACAGTGTTCCGTCGACCTCCCTTGCTATATGTTCGGTCTTTTTGATACATGTATATAATATGTATTTGTATATGTATAGTAACACTAATCTTCATTTCTCAATTTCCCCCCTCCTTTCCTTTCAGATGAGCATAGTTTGTTTTCTAAGCCTGTGAGTGTCTTTCTCTTTGGAAATATGTTCATCTGTGCCAGTTATTAGATAATGCCATAAGTGATAATATAGGATATAGGTCTTTTGCTTTCCGACCTACTTCATGTTTTGTGATTATCTCCAGGCTCATCTATGGTGCCTCAAAGAGCAGTGCTTCAATGTTTTCCATGGCTAATATTCCATTGTGTACATGGACCACTTCTTCTTGGTGCATTCCTCTGTTGATGGACATTTTCGTTGCTTCCAAGTGTTGCCTATGGTAAATATTGCTGGGGTGCAGGATTGCCAGCCTGTGATTTTTGATTTTCCTTTTCTCAGGTGATAGACCCAGCAGTGGGTATGATTGATTGACTGGTATGGTAGCTCAACGTTTACCTTTTCAAGGCACCTCAATTGTGCTTTCATTAGTGGCTCTTACCACGTCCCCCTTAGAATCGAGGGTACGCATTTCTCCACAATCACGTCAGCATTTCTTGTTTGCAGCATTTTTGTTGATGGCCATTCTGACTGGTGTGAGCTGACCGGTTTTTGTAATTTGGGTTTACATGTCTGTAAAAATTCCTACAATTCATCATTTTTCCACGCCTTTTTCTTTTCTGTTAAAAGAAAAAAGAAAAAAAGTGTGAGTATAATATACCTCTTCAAATTTTCTTTTTGGAAGGTTGCACTCTAGAATTTTTTGTTCGATTTTCGACCTCAGTATTTTTTGGAGGGCCGGTGTCATTTACAGACCTGCAATTGGTGAATAATTAGTGACCTTTTGCAGTGGGTTCAAAGCTGCTGTTGTGGGAAACGGCCACAAGGATGCAGCATTTCTCGATTCCCAAATCTGGGTACTAGGGCAGCAGAGCCGTTCTGGAAGTTGTCTGCCTAGGTTTTCAATTTGGATGGAATGCGCCAGGAAAACCCCCCATAAGTTTATGTCTCATTACTCCTAGTTCGTTGTTTTAATTTTTTCAATTGGGGTAAAGGTTAGAAGGTTGCTTGTCCAAGGTGTACACACTCTGGTTCATCTACATATTCTATATACCTATTTATGTAGAGATCCTCTTCCCGTGTAAATTATTACAGAGTGTTCCGTAATCCTTCCTTGCTATATGGTCGGTCTTTTTGATATATGTATATAATATGTATTTGTATACATATGGTAACGCTAATCGTCATGTATCCATTCCCCCCACCTTTCCTTTTAGATAAGCATAGTTTTTTTTAATAAGTCTGTGACTGACTTCCTCTGTGGAAATATGTTCATTTGTGTCAGTTATTAGATAACGCCTATAAGTGATATCATAGGATATAGGACTTTTGCTTTCCGACTTACCTCATGTTCTGTGATTATCTCCAAGATGATCTATGGTGCCTCAAAGAGCAGTGTTTCATTGTTTTCCATGGCTAGTATTCATTGTGTACATGGACCACTTCTTCTTTATCCTTTCATCTGTTGACGGACATTTTGGTTGCTTCACTGTCTTGTCTATTGTGAAAAAGGCTGCAGTGCAGCTTTTGCAGCCCGGGTCTTCTCCATTCTGGTCTTCTCAGGTGACAGGCCCTTTGGTGCGCCTGCTGGATTGAATGGTACCTCAATTTTTCCTTTTCAACGCAGCTCCTTTCTGTTCTCATTTTTAGCGTTTAACCCTTTTACATCTCTCCAGCAGCTAGAGGGTACACAGTTCTCTAAAACCTCTTCAGCATTTATTGTTTGTAGACTTTTCGCCAATGGTCAGTCGACTGGTGTGAGTTGAAAACTTTTTGTAGATTAGATTGCATGAGTCTAATTCTTCCTGAGGCTGAGCTTTTATCCATTTTCCTTTCTTTAAAAAGAGAGCGAGTAAAACTTACCTCTTCATACTATCTTCGTGAACATTTTGCCTGTTTTGAATTTTTTTATCCATTCCCTACCTCAGCACAATTTTGAGGGCAGGTGTCCTTTACAGCCCTGAGTCCTTGTGAATGGTAAGTGACCATTAGCTGGGGGTTAAAAGCTGCTCTTGCGGGAATCGGCCACAAGGCGGCAGCATTTCTCCTTTACCAAATCTGGTTACTAGGGCAACAGAGCCTTACTGGAAGTGGTGTTCTAGGTTGTAAATTAGAATGGAATGTGCGAGGAAAAAGCCCTTTAAGTTTATGTCTCCTTAATTCTTGTTGGTATTTTTAACTTAATTTTTATTTTTTCTCACAGCAAACTTGATTACAATGTTTTGTTTGTTCTAGGTGTGCAAGATGTGGTTCTTTCACACATATACATATATCTATTCTTCTTCGGATCCTTTTCCCATGTAGGTTATGACACAATGTTGAGTAGTCTTCTCTTGGTATTGCGTAGGTCTTTGGTGATTCTATATTTCACATGTGTTTGTAGCTCTCTGTTAACCTCAATATGGTAATGTATCCAATCCTCACACCTGTCCATTTGGTGAACCATAAGATTTTTAATGAATCTATGATAGTGTTTCTCTGTGGAAATATCTTTGTTTGTATCATTTTTTAGGTACCACCTATATGTGATATGATAGGATATGTGTTGTTCGCTTTCTCACTTACTCCAAGTTGCGTGATTACTTCTAGACTCATCTATGGTGCTGGAAATGGCATTGTTTCATTTTTTTCACTAGCTCATATTCCATCTGTACAGGTAGCAGTTCTTCTTTGTCCACCCATCTGTCGGTGGACTCCTTGGTTACTTCCATATCTTGGCTATTGTAATACTATGCAATGCAGATTTGCGTGCCTGTGTCCTTCCAATTCTGTCTTCTTAGTTTATAGGTCCAGGAATAGGTCTGCTGGATCATATGGTAGCTCAATGTTTACCATTTAAAGGCACCTCTCTTCTGTTCTCCTTAGTGTCTCTTTCCAGGTTACGTCCCACTTAAAGGGGAGGGTATGTATTTCTTCCCAGCACCTTCAGGATTTATTCTTTGTAGTTTTTGCTGATGGTTATTCTGAGTGGTGTGAGCTGATACCTCTTTGTGGTTGAATTTGCATGTGTCTCATAATGCGTTGAAATTGAGCTTTAAGGCATGTCCTTTTTTTATATTCCCGGCTGTGATTAGAGCTTATTTCTTCAAAGTGTTTTCTTAAAGTATGTGTCACCATTTGAAATATGTTGGCCATCATCTCCCTCAAGACACTTTGAGGGCAGGTTTCATTTACAGCCCTGCAGTACTTGTTCATATGAAGTGACCATTAGCTCAGGCTTTAAACCTGCTTTTGCAGGTAACGGCCAGAGAGCGGCAGCCTTTCTACGTTCCCCTTGCTGGTACTAGGGAAACAGACCTACCGGCCAGTGGTGTTCTTCGGTTATAAATTAGAGTGCAATGTGCCCGGATAAACCCACAAATGTTGATGTCTCCTTGCTTTTGTTTGTTTTTACATTTCATTTATATTTATTATTAGAGTAATATTCCATTGTGTACGTGGACCACTTCTTCTTGGTGCATTCCTCAGTTGATGGACATTTTCATTGCTTCCAAGTGCTGGCTATGGTAAATCTTGCTGGCGTACAGGTTTGCCAGCCTGTGACTTTTTGATTCTCATTTTCTCAGGTGATAGGCCAAGCAGTGGTTGTGATTGATTGACTGGTAGCTCAATGTTTCCCTTTTCAAAGCACCTACACTGTGTTTTCATTAGCGGCTCTTTACATGCCCCCCCCTTACAACCGAGGGTACGCATTTCTCCACACTCCCTTCACCGTTTATTTTTTGCAGCATTTTTCCTAATGGCCATTCTGACTGCTGTGAGCTGATAGGTTTTTGTAATATGGGTATGCATGTCATTAAATTTTTTACAATTCATCATATTCCTACGCCTTTTTCTTTCCTCTTAAAAGAAAAAACCGTGAGTACAATATAGCTCTTGAAATTGTCTTCTTCGAAGGTTGCCCTCTTTTGAATTTTTTGGTCGATTTTTGACCCCAGAAATTTTCTGGAGGGCAGGTGTCATTTACAGAACTGCAAGTTGGTGAAAATTTAGTGACCTTTTGCAGTGGGTTCAAAGCTGCTGTTGTGGGAAACGGCCACAAGGAGGTAGCATTTCTCCATTCCCCAATCTGGGTACTAGGGCAGCAGAGCCTTTCTGGAAGTCATTGTCCTAGGTTGTAAATTAGAATGGAATTTGCCAGGAGAAATCCCCATAAGTTTATGTCTCATTACGTCTTCTTGGTTTTTAAAAGTGTTTTAATCTGGGTAAAGTTTAGAATATTGTTTGTCCTGGGTGTACACAATCTGGTTCATTTGTACATTATGTATGTCTATTAATGTACAGATCCTCTTCCCATGTAAAATATTACAGTGTTCCGTCGACCTCCCTTGCTATATGTTCGGTCTTTTTGATACATGTATATAATATGTATTTGTATATGTATAGTAACACTAATCTTCATTTCTCAATTTCCCCCCTCCTTTCCTTTCAGATGAGCATAGTTTGTTTTCTAAGCCTGTGAGTGTCTTTCTCTTTGGAAATATGTTCATCTGTGCCAGTTATTAGATAATGCCATAAGTGATAATATAGGATATAGGTCTTTTGCTTTCCGACCTACTTCATGTTTTGTGATTATCTCCAGGCTCATCTATGGTGCCTCAAAGAGCAGTGCTTCAATGTTTTCCATGGCTAATATTCCATTGTGTACATGGACCACTTCTTCTTGGTGCATTCCTCTGTTGATGGACATTTTCGTTGCTTCCAAGTGTTGCCTATGGTAAATATTGCTGGGGTGCAGGATTGCCAGCCTGTGATTTTTGATTTTCCTTTTCTCAGGTGATAGACCCAGCAGTGGGTATGATTGATTGACTGGTATGGTAGCTCAACGTTTACCTTTTCAAGGCACCTCAATTGTGCTTTCATTAGTGGCTCTTACCACGTCCCCCTTAGAATCGAGGGTACGCATTTCTCCACAATCACGTCAGCATTTCTTGTTTGCAGCATTTTTGTTGATGGCCATTCTGACTGGTGTGAGCTGACCGGTTTTTGTAATTTGGGTTTACATGTCTGTAAAAATTCCTACAATTCATCATTTTTCCATGCCTTTTTCTTTTCTGTTAAAAGAAAAAAGAAAAAAAGTGTGAGTATAATATACCTCTTCAAATTTTCTTTTTGGAAGGTTGCACTCTAGAATTTTTTGTTCGATTTTCGACCTCAGTATTTTTTGGAGGGCCGGTGTCATTTACAGACCTGCAATTGGTGAATAATTAGTGACCTTTTGCAGTGGGTTCAAAGCTGCTGTTGTGGGAAACGGCCACAAGGATGCAGCATTTCTCGATTCCCAAATCTGGGTACTAGGGCAGCAGAGCCGTTCTGGAAGTTGTCTGCCTAGGTTTTCAATTTGGATGGAATGCGCCAGGAAAACCCCCCATAAGTTTATGTCTCATTACTCCTAGTTCGTTGTTTTAATTTTTTCAATTGGGGTAAAGGTTAGAAGGTTGCTTGTCCAAGGTGTACACACTCTGGTTCATCTACATATTCTATATACCTATTTATGTAGAGATCCTCTTCCCGTGTAAATTATTACAGAGTGTTCCGTAATCCTTCCTTGCTATATGGTCGGTCTTTTTGATATATGTATATAATATGTATTTGTATACATATGGTAACGCTAATCTTCATGTATCCATTCCCCCCACCTTTCCTTTTAGATAAGCATAGTTTTTTTTAATAAGTCTGTGACTGACTTCCTCTGTGGAAATATGTTCATTTGTGTCAGTTATTAGATAACGCCTATAAGTGATATCATAGGATATAGGACTTTTGCTTTCCGACTTACCTCATGTTCTGTAATTATCTCCAAGATGATCTATGGTGCCTCAAAGAGCAGTGTTTCATTGTTTTCCATGGCTAGTATTCATTGTGTACATGGACCACTTCTTCTTTATCCTTTCATCTGTTGATGGACATTTTGGTTGCCTCACTGTCTTGTCTATTGTGAAAAAGGCTGCAGTGCAGCTTTTGCAGCCCGGGTCTTCTCCATTCTGGTCTTCTCAGGTGACAGGCCCTTTGGTGCGCCTGCTGGATTGAATGGTACCTCAATTTTTCCTTTTCAACGCAGCTCCTTTCTGTTCTCATTATTAGCGTTTAACCCTTTTACATCTCACCAGCAGCTAGAGGGTACACAGTTCTCTAAAACCTCTTCAGCATTTATTGTTTGTAGACTTTTCGCCAATGGTCAGTCGACTGGTGTGAGTTGAAAACTTTTTGTAGATTAGATTGCATGAGTCTAATTCTTCCTGAGGCTGAGCTTTTATCCATTTTCCTTTCTTTAAAAAGAGAGCGAGTAAAACTTACCTCTTCATACTATCTTCGTGAACATTTTGCCTGTTTTGAATTTTTTTATCCATTCCCTACCTCAGCACAATTTTGAGGGCAGGTGTCCTTTACAGCCCTGAGTCCTTGTGAATGGTAAGTGACCATTAGCTGGGGGTTAAAAGCTGCTCTTGCGGGAATCGGCCACAAGGCGGCAGCATTTCTCCTTTACCAAATCTGGTTACTAGGGCAACAGAGCCTTACTGGAAGTGGTGTTCTAGGTTGTAAATTAGAATGGAATGTGCGAGGAAAAAGCCCTTTAAGTTTATGTCTCCTTACTTCTTGTTGGTATTTTTAACTTAATTTTTATTTTTTCTCACAGCAAACTTGATTACAATGTTTTGTTTGTTCTAGGTGTGCAAGATGTGGTTCTTTCACACATATACATATATCTATTCTTCTTCGGATCCTTTTCCCATGTAGGTTATGACACAATGTTGAGTAGTCTTCTCTTGGTATTGCGTAGGTCTTTGGTGATTCTATATTTCACATGTGTTTGTAGCTCTCTGTTAACCTCAATATGGTAATGTATCCAATCCTCACACCTGTCCATTTGGTGAACCATAAGATTTTTAATGAATCTATGATAGTGTTTCTCTGTGGAAATATCTTTGTTTGTATCATTTTTTAGGTACCACCTATATGTGATATGATAGGATATGTGTTGTTCGCTTTCTCACTTACTCCAAGTTGCGTGATTACTTCTAGACTCATCTATGGTGCTGGAAATGGCATTGTTTCATTTTTTTCACTAGCTCATATTCCATCTGTACAGGTAGCAGTTCTTCTTTGTCCACCCATCTGTCGGTGGACTCCTTGGTTACTTCCATATCTTGGCTATTGTAATACTATGCAATGCAGATTTGCGTGCCTGTGTCCTTCCAATTCTGTCTTCTTAGTTTATAGGTCCAGGAATAGGTCTGCTGGATCATATGGTAGCTCAATGTTTACCATTTAAAGGCACCTCTCTTCTGTTCTCCTTAGTGTCTCTTTCCAGGTTACGTCCCACTTAAAGGGGAGGGTATGTATTTCTTCCCAGCACCTTCAGGATTTATTCTTTGTAGTTTTTGCTGATGGTTATTCTGAGTGGTGTGAGCTGATACCTCTTTGTGGTTGAATTTGCATGTGTCTCATAATGCGTTGAAATTGAGCTTTAAGGCATGTCCTTTTTTTATATTCCCGGCTGTGATTAGAGCTTATTTCTTCAAAGTGTTTTCTTAAAGTATGTGTCACCATTTGAAATATGTTGGCCGTCATCTCCCTCAAGACACTTGGAGGGCAGGTTTCATTTACAGCCCTGCAGTACTTGTTCATATGAAGTGACCATTAGCTCAGGCTTTAAACCTGCTTTTGCAGGTAACGGCCAGAGAGCGGCAGCCTTTCTACGTTCCCCTTGCTGGTACTAGGGAAACAGACCTACCGGCCAGTGGTGTTCTTCGGTTATAAATTAGAGTGCAATGTGCCCGGATAAACCCACAAATGTTGATGTCTCCTTGCTTTTGTTTGTTTTTACATTTCATTTATATTTATTATTAGAGTAATATTCCATTGTGTACGTGGACCACTTCTTCTTGGTGCATTCCTCAGTTGATGGACATTTTCATTGCTTCCAAGTGCTGGCTATGGTAAATCTTGCTGGCGTACAGGTTTGCCAGCCTGTGACTTTTTGATTCTCATTTTCTCAGGTGATAGGCCAAGCAGTGGTTGTGATTGATTGACTGGTAGCTCAATGTTTCCCTTTTCAAAGCACCTACACTGTGTTTTCATTAGCGGCTCTTTACATGCCCCCCCCTTACAACCGAGGGTACGCATTTCTCCACACTCCCTTCACCGTTTATTTTTTGCAGCATTTTTCCTAATGGCCATTCTGACTGCTGTGAGCTGATAGGTTTTTGTAATATGGGTATGCATGTCATTAAATTTTTTACAATTCATCATATTCCTACGCCTTTTTCTTTCCTCTTAAAAGAAAAAACCGTGAGTACAATATAGCTCTTGAAATTGTCTTCTTCGAAGGTTGCCCTCTTTTGAATTTTTTGGTCGATTTGTGACCCCAGAAATTTTCTGGAGGGCAGGTGTCATTTACAGAACTGCAAGTTGGTGAAAATTTAGTGACCTTTTGCAGTGGGTTCAAAGCTGCTGTTGTGGGAAACGGCCACAAGGAGGTAGCATTTCTCCATTCCCCAATCTGGGTACTAGGGCAGCAGAGCCTTTCTGGAAGTCATTGTCCTAGGTTGTAAATTGGAATGGAATTTGCCAGGAGAAATCCCCATAAGTTTATGTCTCATTACTTCTTCTTGGTTTTTAAAAGTGTTTTAATCTGGGTAAAGTTTAGAATATTGTTTGTCCTGGGTGTACACAATCTGGTTCATTTGTACATTATGTATGTCTATTAACGTACAGATCCTCTTCCCATGTAAAATATTACAGTGTTCCGTCGACCTCCCTTGCTATATGTTCGGTCTTTTTGATACATGTATATAATATGTATTTGTATATGTATAGTAACTCTAATCTTCATTTCTCAATTTCCCCCCTCCTTTCCTTTCAGATGAGCATAGTTTGTTTTCTAAGCCTGTGAGTGTCTTTCTCTTTGGAAATATGTTCATCTGTGCCAGTTATTAGATAATGCCATAAGTGATAATATAGGATATAGGTCTTTTGCTTTCCGACCTACTTCATGTTTTGTGATTATCTCCAGGCTCATCTATGGTGCCTCAAAGAGCAGTGCTTCAACGTTTTCCATGGCTAATATTCCATTGTGTACATGGACCACTTCTTCTTGGTGCATTCCTCTGTTGATGGACATTTTCGTTGCTTCCAAGTGTTGCCTATGGTAAATATTGCTGGGGTGCAGGATTGCCAGCCTGTGATTTTTGATTTTCCTTTTCTCAGGTGATAGACCCAGCAGTGGGTATGATTGATTGACTGGTATGGTAGCTCAACGTTTACCTTTTCAAGGCACCTCAATTGTGCTTTCATTAGTGGCTCTTACCACGTCCCCCTTAGAATCGAGGGTACGCATTTCTCCACAATCACGTCAGCATTTCTTGTTTGCAGCATTTTTGTTGATGGCCATTCTGACTGGTGTGAGCTGACCGGTTTTTGTAATTTGGGTTTACATGTCTGTAAAAATTCCTACAATTCATCATTTTTCCACGCCTTTTTCTTTTCTGTTAAAAGAAAAAAGAAAAAAAGTGTGAGTATAATATACCTCTTCAAATTTTCTTTTTGGAAGGTTGCACTCTAGAATTTTTTGTTCGATTTTCGACCTCAGTATTTTTTGGAGGGCCGGTGTCATTTACAGACCTGCAATTGGTGAATAATTAGTGACCTTTTGCAGTGGGTTCAAAGCTGCTGTTGTGGGAAACGGCCACAAGGATGCAGCATTTCTCGATTCCCAAATCTGGGTACTAGGGCAGCAGAGCCGTTCTGGAAGTTGTCTGCCTAGGTTTTCAATTTGGATGGAATGCGCCAGGAAAACCCCCCATAAGTTTATGTCTCATTACTCCTAGTTCGTTGTTTTAATTTTTTCAATTGGGGTAAAGGTTAGAAGGTTGCTTGTCCAAGGTGTACACACTCTGGTTCATCTACATATTCTATATACCTATTTATGTAGAGATCCTCTTCCCGTGTAAATTATTACAGAGTGTTCCGTAATCCTTCCTTGCTATATGGTCGGTCTTTTTGATATATGTATATAATATGTATTTGTATACATATGGTAACGCTAATCTTCATGTATCCATTCCCCCCACCTTTCCTTTTAGATAAGCATAGTTTTTTTTAATAAGTCTGTGACTGACTTCCTCTGTGGAAATATGTTCATTTGTGTCAGTTATTAGATAACGCCTATAAGTGATATCATAGGATATAGGACTTTTGCTTTCCGACTTACCTCATGTTCTGTGATTATCTCCAAGATGATCTATGGTGCCTCAAAGAGCAGTGTTTCATTGTTTTCCATGGCTAGTATTCATTGTGTACATGGACCACTTCTTCTTTATCCTTTCATCTGTTGATGGACATTTTGGTTGCCTCACTGTCTTGTCTATTGTGAAAAAGGCTGCAGTGCTGCTTTTGCAGCCCGGGTCTTCTCCATTCTGGTCTTCTCAGGTGACAGGCCCTTTGGTGCGCCTGCTGGATTGAATGGTACCTCAATTTTTCCTTTTCAACGCAGCTCCTTTCTGTTCTCATTATTAGCGTTTAACCCTTTTACATCTCACCAGCAGCTAGAGGGTACACAGTTCTCTAAAACCTCTTCAGCATTTATTGTTTGTAGACTTTTCGCCAATGGTCAGTCGACTGGTGTGAGTTGAAAACTTTTTGTAGATTAGATTGCATGAGTCTAATTCTTCCTGAGGCTGAGCTTTTATCCATTTTCCTTTCTTTAAAAAGAGAGCGAGTAAAACTTACCTCTTCATACTATCTTCGTGAACATTTTGCCTGTTTTGAATTTTTTTATCCATTCCCTACCTCAGCACAATTTTGAGGGCAGGTGTCCTTTACAGCCCTGAGTCCTTGTGAATGGTAAGTGACCATTAGCTGGGGGTTAAAAGCTGCTCTTGCGGGAATCGGCCACAAGGCGGCAGCATTTCTCCTTTACCAAATCTGGTTACTAGGGCAACAGAGCCTTACTGGAAGTGGTGTTCTAGGTTGTAAATTAGAATGGAATGTGCGAGGAAAAAGCCCTTTAAGTTTATGTCTCCTTACTTCTTGTTGGTATTTTTAACTTAATTTTTATTTTTTCTCACAGCAAACTTGATTACAATGTTTTGTTTGTTCTAGGTGTGCAAGATGTGGTTCTTTCACACATATACATATATCTATTCTTCTTCGGATCCTTTTCCCATGTAGGTTATGACACAATGTTGAGTAGTCTTCTCTTGGTATTGCGTAGGTCTTTGGTGATTCTATATTTCACATGTGTTTGTAGCTCTCTGTTAACCTCAATATGGTAATGTATCCAATCCTCACACCTGTCCATTTGGTGAACCATAAGATTTTTAATGAATCTATGATAGTGTTTCTCTGTGGAAATATCTTTGTTTGTATCATTTTTTAGGTACCACCTATATGTGATATGATAGGATATGTGTTGTTCGCTTTCTCACTTACTCCAAGTTGCGTGATTACTTCTAGACTCATCTATGGTGCTGGAAATGGCATTGTTTCATTTTTTTCACTAGCTCATATTCCATCTGTACAGGTAGCAGTTCTTCTTTGTCCACCCATCTGTCGGTGGACTCCTTGGTTACTTCCATATCTTGGCTATTGTAATACTATGCAATGCAGATTTGCGTGCCTGTGTCCTTCCAATTCTGTCTTCTTAGTTTATAGGTCCAGGAATAGGTCTGCTGGATCATATGGTAGCTCAATGTTTACCATTTAAAGGCACCTCTCTTCTGTTCTCCTTAGTGTCTCTTTCCAGGTTACGTCCCACTTAAAGGGGAGGGTATGTATTTCTTCCCAGCACCTTCAGGATTTATTCTTTGTAGTTTTTGCTGATGGTTATTCTGAGTGGTGTGAGCTGATACCTCTTTGTGGTTGAATTTGCATGTGTCTCATAATGCGTTGAAATTGAGCTTTAAGGCATGTCCTTTTTTTATATTCCCGGCTGTGATTAGAGCTTATTTCTTCAAAGTGTTTTCTTAAAGTATGTGTCACCATTTGAAATATGTTGGCCGTCATCTCCCTCAAGACACTTGGAGGGCAGGTTTCATTTACAGCCCTGCAGTACTTGTTCATATGAAGTGACCATTAGCTCAGGCTTTAAACCTGCTTTTGCAGGTAACGGCCAGAGAGCGGCAGCCTTTCTACGTTCCCCTTGCTGGTACTAGGGAAACAGACCTACCGGCCAGTGGTGTTCTTCGGTTATAAATTAGAGTGCAATGTGCCCGGATAAACCCACAAATGTTGATGTCTCCTTGCTTTTGTTTGTTTTTACATTTCATTTATATTTATTATTAGAGTAATATTCCATTGTGTACGTGGACCACTTCTTCTTGGTGCATTCCTCAGTTGATGGACATTTTCATTGCTTCCAAGTGCTGGCTATGGTAAATCTTGCTGGCGTACAGGTTTGCCAGCCTGTGACTTTTTGATTCTCATTTTCTCAGGTGATAGGCCAAGCAGTGGTTGTGATTGATTGACTGGTAGCTCAATGTTTCCCTTTTCAAAGCACCTACACTGTGTTTTCATTAGCGGCTCTTTACATGCCCCCCCCTTACAACCGAGGGTACGCATTTCTCCACACTCCCTTCACCGTTAATTTTTTGCAGCATTTTTCCTAATGGCCATTCTGACTGCTGTGAGCTGATAGGTTTTTGTAATATGGGTATGCATGTCATTAAATTTTTTACAATTCATCATATTCCTACGCCTTTTTCTTTCCTCTTAAAAGAAAAAACCGTGAGTACAATATAGCTCTTGAAATTGTCTTCTTCGAAGGTTGCCCTCTTTTGAATTTTTTGGTCGATTTTTGACCCCAGAAATTTTCTGGAGGGCAGGTGTCATTTACAGAACTGCAAGTTGGTGAAAATTTAGTGACCTTTTGCAGTGGGTTCAAAGCTGCTGTTGTGGGAAACGGCCACAAGGAGGTAGCATTTCTCCATTCCCCAATCTGGGTACTAGGGCAGCAGAGCCTTTCTGGAAGTCATTGTCCTAGGTTGTAAATTAGAATGGAATTTGCCAGGAGAAATCCCCATAAGTTTATGTCTCATTACTTCTTCTTGGTTTTTAAAAGTGTTTTAATCTGGGTAAAGTTTAGAATATTGTTTGTCCTGGGTGTACACAATCTGGTTCATTTGTACATTATGTATGTCTATTAATGTACAGATCCTCTTCCCATGTAAAATATTACAGTGTTCCGTCGACCTCCCTTGCTATATGTTCGGTCTTTTTGATACATGTATATAATATGTATTTGTATATGTATAGTAACACTAATCTTCATTTCTCAATTTCCCCCCTCCTTTCCTTTCAGATGAGCATAGTTTGTTTTCTAAGCCTGTGAGTGTCTTTCTCTTTGGAAATATGTTCATCTGTGCCAGTTATTAGATAATGCCATAAGTGATAATATAGGATATAGGTCTTTTGCTTTCCGACCTACTTCATGTTTTGTGATTATCTCCAGGCTCATCTATGGTGCCTCAAAGAGCAGTGCTTCAATGTTTTCCATGGCTAATATTCCATTGTGTACATGGACCACTTCTTCTTGGTGCATTCCTCTGTTGATGGACATTTTCGTTGCTTCCAAGTGTTGCCTATGGTAAATATTGCTGGGGTGCAGGATTGCCAGCCTGTGATTTTTGATTTTCCTTTTCTCAGGTGATAGACCCAGCAGTGGGTATGATTGATTGACTGGTATGGTAGCTCAACGTTTACCTTTTCAAGGCACCTCAATTGTGCTTTCATTAGTGGCTCTTACCACGTCCCCCTTAGAATCGAGGGTACGCATTTCTCCACAATCACGTCAGCATTTCTTGTTTGCAGCATTTTTGTTGATGGCCATTCTGACTGGTGTGAGCTGACCGGTTTTTGTAATTTGGGTTTACATGTCTGTAAAAATTCCTACAGTTCATCATTTTTCCACGCCTTTTTCTTTTCTGTTAAAAGAAAAAAGAAAAAAAGTGTGAGTATAATATACCTCTTCAAATTTTCTTTTTGGAAGGTTGCACTCTAGAATTTTTTGTTCGATTTTCGACCTCAGTATTTTTTGGAGGGCCGGTGTCATTTACAGACCTGCAATTGGTGAATAATTAGTGACCTTTTGCAGTGGGTTCAAAGCTGCTGTTGTGGGAAACGGCCACAAGGATGCAGCATTTCTCGATTCCCAAATCTGGGTACTAGGGCAGCAGAGCCGTTCTGGAAGTTGTCTGCCTAGGTTTTCAATTTGGATGGAATGCGCCAGGAAAACCCCCCATAAGTTTATGTCTCATTACTCCTAGTTCGTTGTTTTAATTTTTTCAATTGGGGTAAAGGTTAGAAGGTTGCTTGTCCAAGGTGTACACACTCTGGTTCATCTACATATTCTATATACCTATTTATGTAGAGATCCTCTTCCCGTGTAAATTATTACAGAGTGTTCCGTAATCCTTCCTTGCTATATGGTCGGTCTTTTTGATATATGTATATAATATATATTTGTATACATATGGTAACGCTAATCTTCATGTATCCATTCCCCCCACCTTTCCTTTTAGATAAGCATAGTTTTTTTTAATAAGTCTGTGACTGACTTCCTCTGTGGAAATATGTTCATTTGTGTCAGTTATTAGATAACGCCTATAAGTGATATCATAGGATATAGGACTTTTGCTTTCCGACTTACCTCATGTTCTGTGATTATCTCCAAGATGATCTATGGTGCCTCAAAGAGCAGTGTTTCATTGTTTTCCATGGCTAGTATTCATTGTGTACATGGAGCACATCTTCTTTGTGCATTCCTCTGGTGATGCACATATTCATTGCTTCCAAATATTGGCTATGGTAAATGTTGCTGGAATGCAGGATTGCCAACTCCTGTCTTTGTGATCCTCATCTTCTCAGGTGATAGCCCCAGCAGTGGGCATGGAAAAATGCTCAACATCTTGAATTAATAAAGACATGCTAATCCAATCTACAAAAACATTTACCTCAGAACAGTCAGAATGATCATCACCAAAAAATCTACAAACAATAAATGCTGAACGGGTATTAGAGAACTGTGTACCCTCTAGCAGCTGATTGGATGTAAACTGGTAACAGTCAGTAGTGAGAACATAATGGAGGTGAGTTTAAAGTTAAACATTGAGCTACTATATGATCTCGAAAGCCCACTGCTGGGACTATCACCTTAGAAGACCAGAATCAAAAAGACACAGGCTGGCAATCCTGCACTGCAGCAATATTTACCATAGCCAAAAGTTGGAAACAACCAAAATGTCCTTCAACAGATGAATGCACAAAGAAGAAGTTTTCATTGTACACAGTCGAATATTAGCCATGGAAAAAAATGAAACAGTGACGTTTGCAACACCATAGAAAGACCTAGAGATAATCACACAACTTGAAGTAACGAAGAAACTGAAAGACAGATATCCTATGATATCACTTTTAGGTTTTACCTAAAAATTGATACACATGAACTTATTTCCAAGACAAGGGCACTAATGGATGAAGAAAACAAAATTATATTTAACCAAATGGAAAGGTGTGAGGCGTGTATAAATTAGGATATGATGGATGACAGACCTGTACTAATACATATGAAAAATATAAATCACCAAAACCTAGGCTATACCTACAGAGGTCTACTCAACACTCTGTAATAACCTACGTGGGATAGGATCCAAAGATCTATAGATACATATATATAATGAACCAGATTCTGTACACCTAGAAGAAACACAACATTTTTATCAAATTTGCTCTAATAAAAAATAAATTTAAAAATCAAACAGAAAGTAAGGAGATATAAGCTGTTGGGTGTTGTCTTGGCACATTCCACTCTAATTTTCAGTCTACTAACACGATTTCCAGGAAGGCTCTGTTGCCCAAGTGCCGAGAGTTGGAAATGTAGAAATGCTGCCTCCTTGTGGCCATTTAACGCAAGACCAGCTTTAACCCCACAACTAATGGTCAGTTAATATTCACAAGGACTCAGGGCTGTAAAGGACCCCTGCCCTCAAAAAATGTCCTGGGGCAGGGAATGGGCAAAAAACTCAACACACAGGAAATTTTTCAAGAAGATCATTGGTAAGTTTTACTCACTTTTTCTTAACAAGGAAAATGGATATAAACTAAACATGAAGAATTATTAGACTAATGCAAATCTAATCTACAAAAAGTTTCAACTCGCACCAGTCAAATAACCATTAGTAAAACGTCTACGAACAATAAATGCTGAAGGGGTTTTACCCAATTCTGTGCCCTGTAGCGGCTGGTGAGATGTAAAGTGGTAAGCGCCAATAACGAGAAGAGAAAGGAGCTGCGTTTAAAAGTAAAAATTGAGCCACCATTTGATTCAGCAGGACCAGAGCTGGGGCTATCACCAGAGAAGAGCAGAATCGAGAAGACAGAGGCTGCAAAAGCTGCACTGCAGCGGTATTCACAATAGGCAAGACAAGGAAGCAACTAAAATGCCCATCAACATGAATAGACAAAGAAGAAGTGGTCGGGGTACACAATGGAATATTTGCCATGGGAAACAATGAAACACTGCTCTTTGCAGCACCGTAGACCAGCCTAGATATAATCACAGAATATGAGGTAATTCGGAAAGCAAAAGAAAAATATACTATGATATTACTTATAGGTATTATCTAACAACTGACAAAAATGAATATATTTATTTCCACAGAGAAAGACACTCACAGAGTTAGAAGACAAACTATGCTTATGTTTAATATAACAGTGAGCATACATATAGAAATACATATTAAATACATATATCAAAAAGACCGACCATATAGAAATGGAGGTCTATGGAACACTCTAAATAATTTACATGAGGAGGTGATCTGTACATGAAGAAATATATGTAATGTACAATTGAAACAGAATGTCTACACCTAGGAAAAACAATATACTAAAAATTAAAATAATGAACAAGAAGTAATGAGACATAAACTTCAGGGTCTTTTTCCTAGCACATTCCATTCTGATTTACAACCAAGAACACCACTTCCAGTAAGGCTCTGTTGCCCTAGTAACCAGATTTGGTAAAGGAGAAATGCTGCCACCTTGTGGCCGATTCCCGCAAGAGCAGCTTTTAACCAACAGCTAATGGTCACTTACCATTCACAAGGACTCAGGGCTGTAAAGGACACCTGCCCTCAAAATTGTGCTGAGGTAGGGAATTGATAAAAAAAATTCAAAAGAGGCAAAATTTTAAAGAAGATAGTATGAAGAGGTAAGTTTCACTCACTCTCTTTTTAAAGAAAGTAAAATGGATAAAGCTCATCCTCAGGGAGTGTTAGACCCATGCAATCTAATCGACAAAAAGTTTCCACTTACACCAGTCGACTGAACATCAGCAAAAAGTCTACAAACAATAAATGCTGAAGGGGTTTCAGAGAACTGTGTACCCTCTACCTGCTGGTGAGACGTAAAGGGGTAACAGCCAATAATGAGAACAGAAAGGAGCTGTGTTTAAAAGTAAAAATGGAGGTAACATTCAATCCAGCCAGTGCACCATTGGACGTCTCACCTGAGAAGACAAGAATCGAGAAGACACAGGCCGCAAAAGCTGCAGTGCAGCCTTATTCACAATAGCCAAGACAGTGAAGCAATCAAAATGTCCAACAACAGGTGATTGGATAAAGAAGAAGTGGTTCATGTACACAGTGGAATATTAGCCATTGAAGTCAATGAAGCATTGCTCTCTGAGGCACCACAAATGAGTCTGGAGGTAATCACGAAACATGAGGTAAGTCGGAAAGCAAAAGACCTATATTCTATGATATCACTTATAGGCGTTATCTAATAACTGACACAAATGAACATATTTCCACAGAGAAAGACACTCACAGACTTAGAAAACAAACTATGCTCATCTAAAAGGAAAGGTGGGGGGAATGGATAAATTAAGATTAGTGTTACGATATGTATACAAACACATATTATATATATATATCACAAAAAGACCGACCATATAGCAAGGGAGGTGTGCGGAACCCTCTGTAACATTTTACATGGGAAGAGGATCTGTACTTGAATAGACATATATAATGTACAAATGAAGCAGATTGTGTACACCTAGGAGAACCAATATTCGAAGCTTTACCCCAATTAAAAAAATTTTTAACACCAAGAAGAAATAATGAGACATAAACTTATGGGGGTTTTTCCATGCACATTCCAATGTAATTTACAACCTAGGAACACAACTTCCAGAAAGGCTCTGCTGCCCTAGTACCCAGATTTGGGAATGGAGAAATGCTGCCTGCTTGAGGCCACTTCCCACAACATCACCTTTAAACCCATTGCTAAAGGTCACTAAATATTCACCAAACTTGCAGTTCGGGAAATGACACCTGCTCTCTAAAAATTTCTGGGGTGGAAAATTGACCAAAAAATTAAACAGAGGGCAACCTTCCAAGAAGACAATTTCAAGAGTTATATTGTATTCCCAATTGTTTCCTTTTTTTAACAGAAAAGAAAACGGCGGAGAAAAATGATGAGTTTTACGAATTTTCAGAGACATGCAAACCCAAATTACAGAAACCTATCAGCTCACAGCAGCCAGAAGGGCCATTAGCATAAATGCTGCAAACAATAAATGCTGAAGCGATTGTGGAGAAATGCGTACCCTCGATTCTAAGGGGGACGTGGTAAGAGCCACTAATGAAAACACAAAGTAGGTGCTTTGAAAAGGGAAACACGGTGCTACCAGTCAATGAATCACACCCACTGCTGGGCCTATCACCTGAGAAAATGAGAATCAAAAAGTCACAGGCTGGCAATCATGCACTCCAACAATATTTACCATAGCCAACAATTGGAAGCAATGAAAATGTCCATCAACCGAGGAATGCACAAAGTAGAAGTGGTCCACGTACACAGTGGAAAATTACTCCAATAAAAAATAAAAATTAAATTTAAAAATCCAACAAAAGTAAAGAGACATCAGCTTGTGTGGGTTTGTCCAGGCACACTCCACTCTAATTTATAACCGAGAAACACCACAGGCCGCAAGGGCTTTCCCCTAGTTACAAGGGTGGGGAACATAGAACGGCTGCCACCCTATGGCAGTTACCTGCAAAACCAGCTTTAAAGCCTGTGCTAATGGTCATTTCATAGGAAGGAGTAATGCAGGACTGTAAATGAAACCCGCCCTCAAAATGTCTTGAGGGAGGTAATGGCCAAAACATTTCAAAATGTGACACATACTTTAAGAGAACACTTTCAAGAACTAAGAGGTAATCACAGCTTGAAAAATAAAAAGGACTTGCCTTCAAGCTCCATTTCAATGGATTATGAGGCACGTGCGAATTCAACCACAAAGAGGTATCAGATCACACTTGTCAGAATAACCATCAGCAAGAAAACTACAAACAATAAATGCTGAAGGTGTTGTAGAGAAATGCATACCCTCAACTTCAAGGGGGACGTAACTTGGAAAGGGCCACGAAATAGAACAGAATGGAGGTGCATTAAAAAGGTCAACATTGAGCTACCATATGATCCAGCAGGCCCACTCCTCGACCTATAATCTAAGAAGAGAGAATTGGAAAGACACAGGCAGGCAAATCTGCATGGCACAGTATTACAATAGCCAAGATATGGAAGTAACCAAAAAGTCCACCAACAGATGGGTGGACACAGAAGAACTCCTCCATGTACAGATGGAATATTCGCTAGTGAAAAAAAACGAAACAATGCCATTTGCAGCACCATAGATGAGTCTAGACGTAATCACGCCACCTGTAGTCAGTGAGAAAGCAAAAGACACATATCCTATCATATCACTTTTTGGAGTTACTTAAAAATTGATACCAATGAAGATATTTCCACAGAGAAAGGCAATCACAGATTCATTAAAAAACTTATGGTTCACCAAATAGAAAGGGAGTGAGGATTGGTTACATTACCATATTGGGGTTAACAAAGATATACATACCATGTGAAATATATAACCACCAAAGACGTACGGAAGACCAGGAGAGAGACTACTCAACATTGTGCCATAACCTACATGGGAAAAGGATGCGAGGAAGAATAGATACACGTATATGTGTGAAAGAACCACCTCTTGCACACCTAGAGCAAACAAACCATTGTAATCAAATTTGCTGGGATAAAAAATAAAAAGTCAATTACAAATATGAACAAGAAGTAATGAGACATAAACTAAAGGGCTTTTTCCTGGCATATTCCATTCTAATATACAACCTAGAACACCACTTCCATTAAGGCTCTGTTTCCCTAGTAACCAGATTTGGTAAAGGAGAAATGCTGCAGCCTTGTGGCCGTTTCCTGCAAGAGCAGCTTTAAACTCACAGCTAATGGTCACTTAACATTCACAAGGACTCAGGGCTGTAAAAGACACTTGCTCTAAACATTGGTGCTGAAGTAGGGAATGGACAAAAAAATTCAAAACAGGCAAATGTTTCAAGAAGAGATTATGAAGAGTTAAGTTTTCCTCACACTCTTTTTAAAAACAAGGAAAATGGATAAAAGCTCAACCTCAGGGAGTGTTAGACGCATGCAATCTAATCTACAAAAAGTTTCAACTTACACCAGTCGACTGACCATCAGCAAAAAGTCTACAAACAATAAATGCTGACGGGGTTTCAGAGAACTGTGTACCCTCTACCTGCTGGTGAGACGTAAAGGGGTAACAGCCAATAATGAGAAAAGAAAGGAGCTGTGTTTAAAAGTAAAAATGGAGGCACCATTCAATCCAGCAGGCGCATCATTGGACGTCTCACCTGAGAAGACAAGAATCGAGAAGACACAGGCCGCAAAAGCTGCAGTGCAGCCTTATTCACAATAGCCAAGACAGTGAAGCAATCAAAATGTCCAACAACAGGTGAATGGATAAAGAAGAAGTGGTCCATGTACACAATGGAATATTAGCCATGGAAGACAATGAACCATTGCTCTCTGAGGCACCACAAATGAGTCTGGAGGTAATCACGAAACATGAGGTAAGTCGGAAAGCAAAAGACCTATATTCTATGATATCACTTATAGGCGTTATCTAATAACTGACACAAATGAACATATTTCCACAGAGAAAGACACTCACAGACTTAGAAAACAAACTATGCTCATCTAAAAGGAAAGGTGGGGGGAATGGATAAATTAAGATTAGTGTTACGATATGTATACAAACACATATTATATATATATCACAAAAAGACCGACCATATAGCAAGGGAGGTGTGCGGAACCCTCTGTAACATTTTACATGGGAAGAGGATCTGTACTTGAATAGACATATATAATGTACAAATGAAGCAGATTGTGTACACCTAGGAGAACCAATATTCGAAGCTTTACCCCAATTAAAAAAAATTTTAACACCAAGAAGAAATAATGAGACATAAACTTATGGGGGTTTTTCCATGCACATTCCAATGTAATTTACAACCTAGGAACACAACTTCCAGAAAGGCTCTGCTGCCCTAGTACCCAGATTTGGGAATGGAGAAATGCTGCCTGCTTGAGGCCACTTCCCACAACATCACCTTTAAACCCATTGCTAAAGGTCACTAAATATTCACCAAACTTGCAGTTCGGGAAATGACACCTGCTCTCTAAAAATTTCTGGGGTGGAAAATTGACCAAAAAATTAAACAGAGGGCAACCTTCCAAGAAGACAATTTCAAGAGTTATATTGTATTCCCAATTGTTTCCTTTTTTTAACAGAAAAGAAAACGGCGGAGAAAAATGATGAGTTTTACGAATTTTCAGAGACATGCAAACCCAAATTACAGAAACCTATCAGCTCACAGCAGCCAGAAGGGCCATTAGCATAAATGCTGCAAACAATAAATGCTGAAGCGATTGTGGAGAAATGCGTACCCTCGATTCTAAGGGGGACGTGGTAAGAGCCACTAATGAAAACACAAAGTAGGTGCTTTGAAAAGGGAAACACGGTGCTACCAGTCAATGAATCAAACCCACTGCTGGGCCTATCACCTGAGAAAATGAGAATCAAAAAGTCACAGGCTGGCAATCATGCACTCCAACAATATTTACCATAGCCAACAATTGGAAGCAATGAAAATGTCCATCAACCGAGGAATGCACAAAGTAGAAGTGGTCCACGTACACAGTGGAAAATTACTCCAATAAAAAATAAAAATTAAATTTAAAAATCCAACAAAAGTAAAGAGACATCAGCTTGTGTGGGTTTGTCCAGGCACACTCCACTCTAATTTATAACCGAGAAACACCACAGGCCGCAAGGGCTTTCCCCTAGTTACAAGGGTGGGGAACATAGAACGGCTGCCACCCTATGGCAGTTACCTGCAAAACCAGCTTTAAAGCCTGTGCTAATGGTCATTTCATAGGAAGGAGTAATGCAGGACTGTAAATGAAACCCGCCCTCAAAATGTCTTGAGGGAGGTAATGGCCAAAACATTTCAAAATGTGACACATACTTTAAGAGAACACTTTCAAGAACTAAGAGGTAATCACAGCTTGAAAAATAAAAAGGACTTGCCTTCAAGCTCCATTTCAATGGATTATGAGGCACGTGCGAATTCAACCACAAAGAGGTATCAGATCACACTTGTCAGAATAACCATCAGCAAGAAAACTACAAACAATAAATGCTGAAGGTGTTGTAGAGAAATGCATACCCTCAACTTCAAGGGGGACGTAACTTGGAAAGGGCCACGAAATAGAACAGAATGGAGGTGCATTAAAAAGGTCAACATTGAGCTACCATATGATCCAGCAGGCCCACTCCTCGACCTATAATCTAAGAAGAGAGAATTGGAAAGACACAGGCAGGCAAATCTGCATGGCACAGTATTACAATAGCCAAGATATGGAAGTAACCAAAAAGTCCACCAACAGATGGGTGGACACAGAAGAACTCCTCCATGTACAGATGGAATATTCGCTAGTGAAAAAAAACGAAACAATGCCATTTGCAGCACCATAGATGAGTCTAGACGTAATCACGCCACCTGTAGTCAGTGAGAAAGCAAAAGACACATATCCTATCATATCACTTTTTGGAGTTACTTAAAAATTGATACCAATGAAGATATTTCCACAGAGAAAGGCAATCACAGATTCATTAAAAAACTTATGGTTCACCAAATAGAAAGGGAGTGAGGATTGGTTACATTACCATATTGGGGTTAACAAAGATATACATACCATGTGAAATATATAACCACCAAAGACGTACGGAAGACCAGGAGAGAGACTACTCAACATTGTGCCATAACCTACATGGGAAAAGGATGCGAGGAAGAATAGATACACGTATATGTGTGAAAGAACCACCTCTTGCACACCTAGAGCAAACAAACCATTGTAATCAAATTTGCTGGGATAAAAAATAAAAAGTCAATTACAAATATGAACAAGAAGTAATGAGACATAAACTAAAGGGCTTTTTCCTGGCATATTCCATTCTAATATACAACCTAGAACACCACTTCCATTAAGGCTCTGTTTCCCTAGTAACCAGATTTGGTAAAGGAGAAATGCTGCAGCCTTGTGGCCGTTTCCTGCAAGAGCAGCTTTAAACTCACAGCTAATGGTCACTTAACATTCACAAGGACTCAGGGCTGTAAAAGACACTTGCTCTAAACATTGGTGCTGAAGTAGGGAATGGACAAAAAAATTCAAAACAGGCAAATGTTTCAAGAAGAGATTATGAAGAGTTAAGTTTTCCTCACACTCTTTTTAAAAACAAGGAAAATGGATAAAAGCTCAACCTCAGGGAGTGTTAGACGCATGCAATCTAATCTACAAAAAGTTTCAACTTACACCAGTCGACTGACCATCAGCAAAAAGTCTACAAACAATAAATGCTGACGGGGTTTCAGAGAACTGTGTACCCTCTACCTGCTGGTGAGACGTAAAGGGGTAACAGCCAATAATGAGAAAAGAAAGGAGCTGTGTTTAAAAGTAAAAATGGAGGCACCATTCAATCCAGCAGGCGCATCATTGGACGTCTCACCTGAGAAGACAAGAATCGAGAAGACACAGGCCGCAAAAGCTGCAGTGCAGCCTTATTCACAATAGCCAAGACAGTGAAGCAATCAAAATGTCCAACAACAGGTGAATGGATAAAGAAGAAGTGGTCCATGTACACAATGGAATATTAGCCATGGAAGACAATGAACCATTGCTCTCTGAGGCACCACAAATGAGTCTGGAGGTAATCACGAAACATGAGGTAAGTCGGAAAGCAAAAGACCTATATTCTATGATATCACTTATAGGCGTTATCTAATAACTGACACAAATGAACATATTTCCACAGAGAAAGACACTCACAGACTTAGAAAACAAACTATGCTCATCTAAAAGGAAAGGTGGGGGGAATGGATAAATTAAGATTAGTGTTACGATATGTATACAAACACATATTATATATATATCACAAAAAGACCGACCATATAGCAAGGGAGGTGTGCGGAACCCTCTGTAACATTTTACATGGGAAGAGGATCTGTACTTGAATAGACATATATAATGTACAAATGAAGCAGATTGTGTACACCTAGGAGAACCAATATTCGAAGCTTTACCCCAATTAAAAAAATTTTTAACACCAAGAAGAAATAATGAGACATAAACTTATGGGGGTTTTTCCATGCACATTCCAATGTAATTTACAACCTAGGAACACAACTTCCAGAAAGGCTCTGCTGCCCTAGTGCCCAGATTTGGGAATGGAGAAATGCTGCCTGCTTGAGGCCACTTCCCACAACATCACCTTTAAACCCATTGCTAAAGGTCACTAAATATTCACCAAACTTGCAGTTCGGGAAATGACACCTGCTCTCTAAAAATTTCTGGGGTGGAAAATTGACCAAAAAATTAAACAGAGGGCAACCTTCCAAGAAGACAATTTCAAGAGTTATATTGTATTCCCAATTGTTTCCTTTTTTTAACAGAAAAGAAAACGGCGGAGAAAAATGATGAGTTTTACGAATTTTCAGAGACATGCAAACCCAAATTACAGAAACCTATCAGCTCACAGCAGCCAGAAGGGCCATTAGCATAAATGCTGCAAACAATAAATGCTGAAGCGATTGTGGAGAAATGCGTACCCTCGATTCTAAGGGGGACGTGGTAAGAGCCACTAATGAAAACACAAAGTAGGTGCTTTGAAAAGGGAAACACGGTGCTACCAGTCAATGAATCACACCCACTGCTGGGCCTATCACCTGAGAAAATGAGAATCAAAAAGTCACAGGCTGGCAATCATGCACTCCAACAATATTTACCATAGCCAACAATTGGAAGCAATGAAAATGTCCATCAACCGAGGAATGCACAAAGTAGAAGTGGTCCACGTACACAGTGGAAAATTACTCCAATAAAAAATAAAAATTAAATTTAAAAATCCAACAAAAGTAAAGAGACATCAGCTTGTGTGGGTTTGTCCAGGCACACTCCACTCTAATTTATAACCGAGAAACACCACAGGCCGCAAGGGCTTTCCCCTAGTTACAAGGGTGGGGAACATAGAACGGCTGCCACCCTATGGCAGTTACCTGCAAAACCAGCTTTAAAGCCTGTGCTAATGGTCATTTCATAGGAAGGAGTAATGCAGGACTGTAAATGAAACCCGCCCTCAAAATGTCTTGAGGGAGGTAATGGCCAAAACATTTCAAAATGTGACACATACTTTAAGAGAACACTTTCAAGAACTAAGAGGTAATCACAGCTTGAAAAATAAAAAGGACTTGCCTTCAAGCTCCATTTCAATGGATTATGAGGCACGTGCGAATTCAACCACAAAGAGGTATCAGATCACACTTGTCAGAATAACCATCAGCAAGAAAACTACAAACAATAAATGCTGAAGGTGTTGTAGAGAAATGCATACCCTCAACTTCAAGGGGGACGTAACTTGGAAAGGGCCACGAAATAGAACAGAATGGAGGTGCATTAAAAAGGTCAACATTGAGCTACCATATGATCCAGCAGGCCCACTCCTCGACCTATAATCTAAGAAGAGAGAATTGGAAAGACACAGGCAGGCAAATCTGCATGGCACAGTATTACAATAGCCAAGATATGGAAGTAACCAAAAAGTCCACCAACAGATGGGTGGACACAGAAGAACTCCTCCATGTACAGATGGAATATTCGCTAGTGAAAAAAAACGAAACAATGCCATTTGCAGCACCATAGATGAGTCTAGACGTAATCACGCCACCTGTAGTCAGTGAGAAAGCAAAAGACACATATCCTATCATATCACTTTTTGGAGTTACTTAAAAATTGATACCAATGAAGATATTTCCACAGAGAAAGGCAATCACAGATTCATTAAAAAACTTATGGTTCACCAAATAGAAAGGGAGTGAGGATTGGTTACATTACCATATTGGGGTTAACAAAGATATACATACCATGTGAAATATATAACCACCAAAGACGTACGGAAGACCAGGAGAGAGACTACTCAACATTGTGCCATAACCTACATGGGAAAAGGATGCGAGGAAGAATAGATACACGTATATGTGTGAAAGAACCACCTCTTGCACACCTAGAGCAAACAAACCATTGTAATCAAATTTGCTGGGATAAAAAATAAAAAGTCAATTACAAATATGAACAAGAAGTAATGAGACATAAACTAAAGGGCTTTTTCCTGGCATATTCCATTCTAATATACAACCTAGAACACCACTTCCATTAAGGCTCTGTTTCCCTAGTAACCAGATTTGGTAAAGGAGAAATGCTGCAGCCTTGTGGCCGTTTCCTGCAAGAGCAGCTTTAAACTCACAGCTAATGGTCACTTAACATTCACAAGGACTCAGGGCTGTAAAAGACACTTGCTCTAAACATTGGTGCTGAAGTAGGGAATGGACAAAAAAATTCAAAACAGGCAAATGTTTCAAGAAGAGATTATGAAGAGTTAAGTTTTCCTCACACTCTTTTTAAAAACAAGGAAAATGGATAAAAGCTCAACCTCAGGGAGTGTTAGACGCATGCAATCTAATCTACAAAAAGTTTCAACTTACACCAGTCGACTGACCATCAGCAAAAAGTCTACAAACAATAAATGCTGACGGGGTTTCAGAGAACTGTGTACCCTCTACCTGCTGGTGAGACGTAAAGGGGTAACAGCCAATAATGAGAAAAGAAAGGAGCTGTGTTTAAAAGTAAAAATGGAGGCACCATTCAATCCAGCAGGCGCATCATTGGACGTCTCACCTGAGAAGACAAGAATCGAGAAGACACAGGCCGCAAAAGCTGCAGTGCAGCCTTATTCACAATAGCCAAGACAGTGAAGCAATCAAAATGTCCAACAACAGGTGAATGGATAAAGAAGAAGTGGTCCATGTACACAATGGAATATTAGCCATGGAAGACAATGAACCATTGCTCTCTGAGGCACCACAAATGAGTCTGGAGGTAATCACGAAACATGAGGTAAGTCGGAAAGCAAAAGACCTATATTCTATGATATCACTTATAGGCGTTATCTAATAACTGACACAAATGAACATATTTCCACAGAGAAAGACACTCACAGACTTAGAAAACAAACTATGCTCATCTAAAAGGAAAGGTGGGGGGAATGGATAAATTAAGATTAGTGTTACGATATGTATACAAACACATATTATATATATATCACAAAAAGACCGACCATATAGCAAGGGAGGTGTGCGGAACCCTCTGTAACATTTTACATGGGAAGAGGATCTGTACTTGAATAGACATATATAATGTACAAATGAAGCAGATTGTGTACACCTAGGAGAACCAATATTCGAAGCTTTACCCCAATTAAAAAAATTTTTAACACCAAGAAGAAATAATGAGACATAAACTTATGGGGGTTTTTCCATGCACATTCCAATGTAATTTACAACCTAGGAACACAACTTCCAGAAAGGCTCTGCTGCCCTAGTGCCCAGATTTGGGAATGGAGAAATGCTGCCTGCTTGAGGCCACTTCCCACAACATCACCTTTAAACCCATTGCTAAAGGTCACTAAATATTCACCAAACTTGCAGTTCGGGAAATGACACCTGCTCTCTAAAAATTTCTGGGGTGGAAAATTGACCAAAAAATTAAACAGAGGGCAACCTTCCAAGAAGACAATTTCAAGAGTTATATTGTATTCCCAATTGTTTCCTTTTTTTAACAGAAAAGAAAACGGCGGAGAAAAATGATGAGTTTTACGAATTTTCAGAGACATGCAAACCCAAATTACAGAAACCTATCAGCTCACAGCAGCCAGAAGGGCCATTAGCATAAATGCTGCAAACAATAAATGCTGAAGCGATTGTGGAGAAATGCGTACCCTCGATTCTAAGGGGGACGTGGTAAGAGCCACTAATGAAAACACAAAGTAGGTGCTTTGAAAAGGGAAACACGGTGCTACCAGTCAATGAATCACACCCACTGCTGGGCCTATCACCTGAGAAAATGAGAATCAAAAAGTCACAGGCTGGCAATCATGCACTCCAACAATATTTACCATAGCCAACAATTGGAAGCAATGAAAATGTCCATCAACCGAGGAATGCACAAAGTAGAAGTGGTCCACGTACACAGTGGAAAATTACTCCAATAAAAAATAAAAATTAAATTTAAAAATCCAACAAAAGTAAAGAGACATCAGCTTGTGTGGGTTTGTCCAGGCACACTCCACTCTAATTTATAACCGAGAAACACCACAGGCCGCAAGGGCTTTCCCCTAGTTACAAGGGTGGGGAACATAGAACGGCTGCCACCCTATGGCAGTTACCTGCAAAACCAGCTTTAAAGCCTGTGCTAATGGTCATTTCATAGGAAGGAGTAATGCAGGACTGTAAATGAAACCCGCCCTCAAAATGTCTTGAGGGAGGTAATGGCCAAAACATTTCAAAATGTGACACATACTTTAAGAGAACACTTTCAAGAACTAAGAGGTAATCACAGCTTGAAAAATAAAAAGGACTTGCCTTCAAGCTCCATTTCAATGGATTATGAGGCACGTGCGAATTCAACCACAAAGAGGTATCAGATCACACTTGTCAGAATAACCATCAGCAAGAAAACTACAAACAATAAATGCTGAAGGTGTTGTAGAGAAATGCATACCCTCAACTTCAAGGGGGACGTAACTTGGAAAGGGCCACGAAATAGAACAGAATGGAGGTGCATTAAAAAGGTCAACATTGAGCTACCATATGATCCAGCAGGCCCACTCCTCGACCTATAATCTAAGAAGAGAGAATTGGAAAGACACAGGCAGGCAAATCTGCATGGCACAGTATTACAATAGCCAAGATATGGAAGTAACCAAAAAGTCCACCAACAGATGGGTGGACACAGAAGAACTCCTCCATGTACAGATGGAATATTCGCTAGTGAAAAAAAACGAAACAATGCCATTTGCAGCACCATAGATGAGTCTAGACGTAATCACGCCACCTGTAGTCAGTGAGAAAGCAAAAGACACATATCCTATCATATCACTTTTTGGAGTTACTTAAAAATTGATACCAATGAAGATATTTCCACAGAGAAAGGCAATCACAGATTCATTAAAAAACTTATGGTTCACCAAATAGAAAGGGAGTGAGGATTGGTTACATTACCATATTGGGGTTAACAAAGATATACATACCATGTGAAATATATAACCACCAAAGACGTACGGAAGACCAGGAGAGAGACTACTCAACATTGTGCCATAACCTACATGGGAAAAGGATGCGAGGAAGAATAGATACACGTATATGTGTGAAAGAACCACCTCTTGCACACCTAGAGCAAACAAACCATTGTAATCAAATTTGCTGGGATAAAAAATAAAAAGTCAATTACAAATATGAACAAGAAGTAATGAGACATAAACTAAAGGGCTTTTTCCTGGCATATTCCATTCTAATATACAACCTAGAACACCACTTCCATTAAGGCTCTGTTTCCCTAGTAACCAGATTTGGTAAAGGAGAAATGCTGCAGCCTTGTGGCCGTTTCCTGCAAGAGCAGCTTTAAACTCACAGCTAATGGTCACTTAACATTCACAAGGACTCAGGGCTGTAAAAGACACTTGCTCTAAACATTGGTGCTGAAGTAGGGAATGGACAAAAAAATTCAAAACAGGCAAATGTTTCAAGAAGAGATTATGAAGAGTTAAGTTTTCCTCACACTCTTTTTAAAAACAAGGAAAATGGATAAAAGCTCAACCTCAGGGAGTGTTAGACGCATGCAATCTAATCTACAAAAAGTTTCAACTTACACCAGTCGACTGACCATCAGCAAAAAGTCTACAAACAATAAATGCTGACGGGGTTTCAGAGAACTGTGTACCCTCTACCTGCTGGTGAGACGTAAAGGGGTAACAGCCAATAATGAGAAAAGAAAGGAGCTGTGTTTAAAAGTAAAAATGGAGGCACCATTCAATCCAGCAGGCGCATCATTGGACGTCTCACCTGAGAAGACAAGAATCGAGAAGACACAGGCCGCAAAAGCTGCAGTGCAGCCTTATTCACAATAGCCAAGACAGTGAAGCAATCAAAATGTCCAACAACAGGTGAATGGATAAAGAAGAAGTGGTCCATGTACACAATGGAATATTAGCCATGGAAGACAATGAACCATTGCTCTCTGAGGCACCACAAATGAGTCTGGAGGTAATCACGAAACATGAGGTAAGTCGGAAAGCAAAAGACCTATATTCTATGATATCACTTATAGGCGTTATCTAATAACTGACACAAATGAACATATTTCCACAGAGAAAGACACTCACAGACTTAGAAAACAAACTATGCTCATCTAAAAGGAAAGGTGGGGGGAATGGATAAATTAAGATTAGTGTTACGATATGTATACAAACACATATTATATATATATCACAAAAAGACCGACCATATAGCAAGGGAGGTGTGCGGAACCCTCTGTAACATTTTACATGGGAAGAGGATCTGTACTTGAATAGACATATATAATGTACAAATGAAGCAGATTGTGTACACCTAGGAGAACCAATATTCGAAGCTTTACCCCAATTAAAAAAATTTTTAACACCAAGAAGAAATAATGAGACATAAACTTATGGGGGTTTTTCCATGCACATTCCAATGTAATTTACAACCTAGGAACACAACTTCCAGAAAGGCTCTGCTGCCCTAGTGCCCAGATTTGGGAATGGAGAAATGCTGCCTGCTTGAGGCCACTTCCCACAACATCACCTTTAAACCCATTGCTAAAGGTCACTAAATATTCACCAAACTTGCAGTTCGGGAAATGACACCTGCTCTCTAAAAATTTCTGGGGTGGAAAATTGACCAAAAAATTAAACAGAGGGCAACCTTCCAAGAAGACAATTTCAAGAGTTATATTGTATTCCCAATTGTTTCCTTTTTTTAACAGAAAAGAAAACGGCGGAGAAAAATGATGAGTTTTACGAATTTTCAGAGACATGCAAACCCAAATTACAGAAACCTATCAGCTCACAGCAGCCAGAAGGGCCATTAGCATAAATGCTGCAAACAATAAATGCTGAAGCGATTGTGGAGAAATGCGTACCCTCGATTCTAAGGGGGACGTGGTAAGAGCCACTAATGAAAACACAAAGTAGGTGCTCTGAAAAGGGAAACACGGTGCTACCAGTCAATGAATCACACCCACTGCTGGGCCTATCACCTGAGAAAATGAGAATCAAAAAGTCACAGGCTGGCAATCATGCACTCCAACAATATTTACCATAGCCAACAATTGGAAGCAATGAAAATGTCCATCAACCGAGGAATGCACAAAGTAGAAGTGGTCCACGTACACAGTGGAAAATTACTCCAATAAAAAATAAAAATTAAATTTAAAAATCCAACAAAAGTAAAGAGACATCAGCTTGTGTGGGTTTGTCCAGGCACACTCCACTCTAATTTATAACCGAGAAACACCACAGGCCACAAGGGCTTTCCCCTAGTTACAAGGGTGGGGAACATAGAACGGCTGCCACCCTATGGCAGTTACCTGCAAAACCAGCTTTAAAGCCTGTGCTAATGGTCATTTCATAGGAAGGAGTAATGCAGGACTGTAAATGAAACCCGCCCTCAAAATGTCTTGAGGGAGGTAATGGCCAAAACATTTCAAAATGTGACACATACTTTAAGAGAACACTTTCAAGAACTAAGAGGTAATCACAGCTTGAAAAATAAAAAGGACTTGCCTTCAAGCTCCATTTCAATGGATTATGAGGCACGTGCGAATTCAACCACAAAGAGGTATCAGATCACACTTGTCAGAATAACCATCAGCAAGAAAACTACAAACAATAAATGCTGAAGGTGTTGTAGAGAAATGCATACCCTCAACTTCAAGGGGGACGTAACTTGGAAAGGGCCACGAAATAGAACAGAATGGAGGTGCATTAAAAAGGTCAACATTGAGCTACCATATGATCCAGCAGGCCCACTCCTCGACCTATAATCTAAGAAGAGAGAATTGGAAAGACACAGGCAGGCAAATCTGCATGGCACAGTATTACAATAGCCAAGATATGGAAGTAACCAAAAAGTCCACCAACAGATGGGTGGACACAGAAGAACTCCTCCATGTACAGATGGAATATTCGCTAGTGAAAAAAAACGAAACAATGCCATTTGCAGCACCATAGATGAGTCTAGACGTAATCACGCCACCTGTAGTCAGTGAGAAAGCAAAAGACACATATCCTATCATATCACTTTTTGGAGTTACTTAAAAATTGATACCAATGAAGATATTTCCACAGAGAAAGGCAATCACAGATTCATTAAAAAACTTATGGTTCACCAAATAGAAAGGGAGTGAGGATTGGTTACATTACCATATTGGGGTTAACAAAGATATACATACCATGTGAAATATATAACCACCAAAGACGTACGGAAGACCAGGAGAGAGACTACTCAACATTGTGCCATAACCTACATGGGAAAAGGATGCGAGGAAGAATAGATACACGTATATGTGTGAAAGAACCACCTCTTGCACACCTAGAGCAAACAAACCATTGTAATCAAATTTGCTGGGATAAAAAATAAAAAGTCAATTACAAATATGAACAAGAAGTAATGAGACATAAACTAAAGGGCTTTTTCCTGGCATATTCCATTCTAATATACAACCTAGAACACCACTTCCATTAAGGCTCTGTTTCCCTAGTAACCAGATTTGGTAAAGGAGAAATGCTGCAGCCTTGTGGCCGTTTCCTGCAAGAGCAGCTTTAAACTCACAGCTAATGGTCACTTAACATTCACAAGGACTCAGGGCTGTAAAAGACACTTGCTCTAAACATTGGTGCTGAAGTAGGGAATGGACAAAAAAATTCAAAACAGGCAAATGTTTCAAGAAGAGATTATGAAGAGTTAAGTTTTCCTCACACTCTTTTTAAAAACAAGGAAAATGGATAAAAGCTCAACCTCAGGGAGTGTTAGACGCATGCAATCTAATCTACAAAAAGTTTCAACTTACACCAGTCGACTGACCATCAGCAAAAAGTCTACAAACAATAAATGCTGACGGGGTTTCAGAGAACTGTGTACCCTCTACCTGCTGGTGAGACGTAAAGGGGTAACAGCCAATAATGAGAAAAGAAAGGAGCTGTGTTTAAAAGTAAAAATGGAGGCACCATTCAATCCAGCAGGCGCATCATTGGACGTCTCACCTGAGAAGACAAGAATCGAGAAGACACAGGCCGCAAAAGCTGCAGTGCAGCCTTATTCACAATAGCCAAGACAGTGAAGCAATCAAAATGTCCAACAACAGGTGAATGGATAAAGAAGAAGTGGTCCATGTACACAATGGAATATTAGCCATGGAAGACAATGAACCATTGCTCTCTGAGGCACCACAAATGAGTCTGGAGGTAATCACGAAACATGAGG
The DNA here is from genome assembly GCF_028023285.1 of Balaenoptera ricei. Lineage (NCBI taxonomy): Eukaryota > Metazoa > Chordata > Mammalia > Artiodactyla > Balaenopteridae > Balaenoptera > Balaenoptera ricei. Next base: position 75,267,992 of record NC_082654.1, read on the forward strand.
TAAGTCGGAAAGCAAAAGACCTATATTCTATGATATCACTTATAGGCGTTATCTAATAACTGACACAAATGAACATATTTCCACAGAGAAAGACACTCACAGACTTAGAAAACAAACTATGCTCATCTAAAAGGAAAGGTGGGGGGAATGGATAAATTAAGATTAGTGTTACGATATGTATACAAACACATATTATATATATATCACAAAAAGACCGACCATATAGCAAGGGAGGTGTGCGGAACCCTCTGTAACATTTTACATGGGAAGAGGATCTGTACTTGAATAGACATATATAATGTACAAATGAAGCAGATTGTGTACACCTAGGAGAACCAATATTCGAAGCTTTACCCCAATTAAAAAAATTTTTAACACCAAGAAGAAATAATGAGACATAAACTTATGGGGGTTTTTCCATGCACATTCCAATGTAATTTACAACCTAGGAACACAACTTCCAGAAAGGCTCTGCTGCCCTAGTGCCCAGATTTGGGAATGGAGAAATGCTGCCTGCTTGAGGCCACTTCCCACAACATCACCTTTAAACCCATTGCTAAAGGTCACTAAATATTCACCAAACTTGCAGTTCGGGAAATGACACCTGCTCTCTAAAAATTTCTGGGGTGGAAAATTGACCAAAAAATTAAACAGAGGGCAACCTTCCAAGAAGACAATTTCAAGAGTTATATTGTATTCCCAATTGTTTCCTTTTTTTAACAGAAAAGAAAACGGCGGAGAAAAATGATGAGTTTTACGAATTTTCAGAGACATGCAAACCCAAATTACAGAAACCTATCAGCTCACAGCAGCCAGAAGGGCCATTAGCATAAATGCTGCAAACAATAAATGCTGAAGCGATTGTGGAGAAATGCGTACCCTCGATTCTAAGGGGGACGTGGTAAGAGCCACTAATGAAAACACAAAGTAGGTGCTTTGAAAAGGGAAACACGGTGCTACCAGTCAATGAATCACACCCACTGCTGGGCCTATCACCTGAGAAAATGAGAATCAAAAAGTCACAGGCTGGCAATCATGCACTCCAACAATATTTACCATAGCCAACAATTGGAAGCAATGAAAATGTCCATCAACCGAGGAATGCACAAAGTAGAAGTGGTCCACGTACACAGTGGAAAATTACTCCAATAAAAAATAAAAATTAAATTTAAAAATCCAACAAAAGTAAAGAGACATCAGCTTGTGTGGGTTTGTCCAGGCACACTCCACTCTAATTTATAACCGAGAAACACCACAGGCCGCAAGGGCTTTCCCCTAGTTACAAGGGTGGGGAACATAGAACGGCTGCCACCCTATGGCAGTTACCTGCAAAACCAGCTTTAAAGCCTGTGCTAATGGTCATTTCATAGGAAGGAGTAATGCAGGACTGTAAATGAAACCCGCCCTCAAAATGTCTTGAGGGAGGTAATGGCCAAAACATTTCAAAATGTGACACATACTTTAAGAGAACACTTTCAAGAACTAAGAGGTAATCACAGCTTGAAAAATAAAAAGGACTTGCCTTCAAGCTCCATTTCAATGGATTATGAGGCACGTGCGAATTCAACCACAAAGAGGTATCAGATCACACTTGTCAGAATAACCATCAGCAAGAAAACTACAAACAATAAATGCTGAAGGTGTTGTAGAGAAATGCATACCCTCAACTTCAAGGGGGACGTAACTTGGAAAGGGCCACGAAATAGAACAGAATGGAGGTGCATTAAAAAGGTCAACATTGAGCTACCATATGATCCAGCAGGCCCACTCCTCGACCTATAATCTAAGAAGAGAGAATTGGAAAGACACAGGCAGGCAAATCTGCATGGCACAGTATTACAATAGCCAAGATATGGAAGTAACCAAAAAGTCCACCAACAGATGGGTGGACACAGAAGAACTCCTCCATGTACAGATGGAATATTCGCTAGTGAAAAAAAACGAAACAATGCCATTTGCAGCACCATAGATGAGTCTAGACGTAATCACGCCACCTGTAGTCAGTGAGAAAGCAAAAGACACATATCCTATCATATCACTTTTTGGAGTTACTTAAAAATTGATACCAATGAAGATATTTCCACAGAGAAAGGCAATCACAGATTCATTAAAAAACTTATGGTTCACCAAATAGAAAGGGATGAGGATTGGTTACATTACCATATTGGGGTTAACAAAGATATACATACCATGTGAAATATATAACCACCAAAGACGTACGGAAGACCAGGAGAGAGACTACTCAACATTGTGCCATAACCTACATGGGAAAAGGATGCGAGGAAGAATAGATACACGTATATGTGTGAAAGAACCACCTCTTGCACACCTAGAGCAAACAAACCATTGTAATCAAATTTGCTGGGATAAAAAATAAAAAGTCAATTACAAATATGAACAAGAAGTAATGAGACATAAACTAAAGGGCTTTTTCCTGGCATATTCCATTCTAATATACAACCTAGAACACCACTTCCATTAAGGCTCTGTTTCCCTAGTAACCAGATTTGGTAAAGGAGAAATGCTGCAGCCTTGTGGCCGTTTCCTGCAAGAGCAGCTTTAAACTCACAGCTAATGGTCACTTAACATTCACAAGGACTCAGGGCTGTAAAAGACACTTGCTCTAAACATTGGTGCTGAAGTAGGGAATGGACAAAAAAATTCAAAACAGGCAAATGTTTCAAGAAGAGATTATGAAGAGTTAAGTTTTCCTCACACTCTTTTTAAAAACAAGGAAAATGGATAAAAGCTCAACCTCAGGGAGTGTTAGACGCATGCAATCTAATCTACAAAAAGTTTCAACTTACACCAGTCGACTGACCATCAGCAAAAAGTCTACAAACAATAAATGCTGACGGGGTTTCAGAGAACTGTGTACCCTCTACCTGCTGGTGAGACGTAAAGGGGTAACAGCCAATAATGAGAAAAGAAAGGAGCTGTGTTTAAAAGTAAAAATGGAGGCACCATTCAATCCAGCAGGCGCATCATTGGACGTCTCACCTGAGAAGACAAGAATCGAGAAGACACAGGCCGCAAAAGCTGCAGTGCAGCCTTATTCACAATAGCCAAGACAGTGAAGCAATCAAAATGTCCAACAACAGGTGAATGGATAAAGAAGAAGTGGTCCATGTACACAATGGAATATTAGCCATGGAAGACAATGAACCATTGCTCTCTGAGGCACCACAAATGAGTCTGGAGGTAATCACGAAACATGAGGTAAGTCGGAAAGCAAAAGACCTATATTCTATGATATCACTTATAGGCGTTATCTAATAACTGACACAAATGAACATATTTCCACAGAGAAAGACACTCACAGACTTAGAAAACAAACTATGCTCATCTAAAAGGAAAGGTGGGGGGAATGGATAAATTAAGATTAGTGTTACGATATGTATACAAACACATATTATATATATATATATCACAAAAAGACCGACCATATAGCAAGGGAGGTGTGCGGAACCCTCTGTAACATTTTACATGGGAAGAGGATCTGTACTTGAATAGACATATATAATGTACAAATGAAGCAGATTGTGTACACCTAGGAGAACCAATATTCGAAGCTTTACCCCAATTAAAAAAATTTTTAACACCAAGAAGAAATAATGAGACATAAACTTATGGGGGTTTTTCCATGCACATTCCAATGTAATTTACAACCTAGGAACACAACTTCCAGAAAGGCTCTGCTGCCCTAGTGCCCAGATTTGGGAATGGAGAAATGCTGCCTGCTTGAGGCCACTTCCCACAACATCACCTTTAAACCCATTGCTAAAGGTCACTAAATATTCACCAAACTTGCAGTTCGGGAAATGACACCTGCTCTCTAAAAATTTCTGGGGTGGAAAATTGACCAAAAAATTAAACAGAGGGCAACCTTCCAAGAAGACAATTTCAAGAGTTATATTGTATTCCCAATTGTTTCCTTTTTTTAACAGAAAAGAAAACGGCGGAGAAAAATGATGAGTTTTACGAATTTTCAGAGACATGCAAACCCAAATTACAGAAACCTATCAGCTCACAGCAGCCAGAAGGGCCATTAGCATAAATGCTGCAAACAATAAATGCTGAAGCGATTGTGGAGAAATGCGTACCCTCGATTCTAAGGGGGACGTGGTAAGAGCCACTAATGAAAACACAAAGTAGGTGCTCTGAAAAGGGAAACACGGTGCTACCAGTCAATGAATCACACCCACTGCTGGGCCTATCACCTGAGAAAATGAGAATCAAAAAGTCACAGGCTGGCAATCATGCACTCCAACAATATTTACCATAGCCAACAATTGGAAGCAATGAAAATGTCCATCAACCGAGGAATGCACAAAGTAGAAGTGGTCCACGTACACAGTGGAAAATTACTCCAATAAAAAATAAAAATTAAATTTAAAAATCCAACAAAAGTAAAGAGACATCAGCTTGTGTGGGTTTGTCCAGGCACACTCCACTCTAATTTATAACCGAGAAACACCACAGGCCGCAAGGGCTTTCCCCTAGTTACAAGGGTGGGGAACATAGAACGGCTGCCACCCTATGGCAGTTACCTGCAAAACCAGCTTTAAAGCCTGTGCTAATGGTCATTTCATAGGAAGGAGTAATGCAGGACTGTAAATGAAACCCGCCCTCAAAATGTCTTGAGGGAGGTAATGGCCAAAACATTTCAAAATGTGACACATACTTTAAGAGAACACTTTCAAGAACTAAGAGGTAATCACAGCTTGAAAAATAAAAAGGACTTGCCTTCAAGCTCCATTTCAATGGATTATGAGGCACGTGCGAATTCAACCACAAAGAGGTATCAGATCACACTTGTCAGAATAACCATCAGCAAGAAAACTACAAACAATAAATGCTGAAGGTGTTGTAGAGAAATGCATACCCTCAACTTCAAGGGGGACGTAACTTGGAAAGGGCCACGAAATAGAACAGAATGGAGGTGCATTAAAAAGGTCAACATTGAGCTACCATATGATCCAGCAGGCCCACTCCTCGACCTATAATCTAAGAAGAGAGAATTGGAAAGACACAGGCAGGCAAATCTGCATGGCACAGTATTACAATAGCCAAGATATGGAAGTAACCAAAAAGTCCACCAACAGATGGGTGGACACAGAAGAACTCCTCCATGTACAGATGGAATATTCGCTAGTGAAAAAAAACGAAACAATGCCATTTGCAGCACCATAGATGAGTCTAGACGTAATCACGCCACCTGTAGTCAGTGAGAAAGCAAAAGACACATATCCTATCATATCACTTTTTGGAGTTACTTAAAAATTGATACCAATGAAGATATTTCCACAGAGAAAGGCAATCACAGATTCATTAAAAAACTTATGGTTCACCAAATAGAAAGGGATGAGGATTGGTTACATTACCATATTGGGGTTAACAAAGATATACATACCATGTGAAATATATAACCACCAAAGACGTACGGAAGACCAGGAGAGAGACTACTCAACATTGTGCCATAACCTACATGGGAAAAGGATGCGAGGAAGAATAGATACACGTATATGTGTGAAAGAACCACCTCTTGCACACCTAGAGCAAACAAACCATTGTAATCAAATTTGCTGGGATAAAAAATAAAAAGTCAATTACAAATATGAACAAGAAGTAATGAGACATAAACTAAAGGGCTTTTTCCTGGCATATTCCATTCTAATATACAACCTAGAACACCACTTCCATTAAGGCTCTGTTTCCCTAGTAACCAGATTTGGTAAAGGAGAAATGCTGCAGCCTTGTGGCCGTTTCCTGCAAGAGCAGCTTTAAACTCACAGCTAATGGTCACTTAACATTCACAAGGACTCAGGGCTGTAAAAGACACTTGCTCTAAACATTGGTGCTGAAGTAGGGAATGGACAAAAAAATTCAAAACAGGCAAATGTTTCAAGAAGAGATTATGAAGAGTTAAGTTTTCCTCACACTCTTTTTAAAAACAAGGAAAATGGATAAAAGCTCAACCTCAGGGAGTGTTAGACGCATGCAATCTAATCTACAAAAAGTTTCAACTTACACCAGTCGACTGACCATCAGCAAAAAGTCTACAAACAATAAATGCTGACGGGGTTTCAGAGAACTGTGTACCCTCTACCTGCTGGTGAGACGTAAAGGGGTAACAGCCAATAATGAGAAAAGAAAGGAGCTGTGTTTAAAAGTAAAAATGGAGGCACCATTCAATCCAGCAGGCGCATCATTGGACGTCTCACCTGAGAAGACAAGAATCGAGAAGACACAGGCCGCAAAAGCTGCAGTGCAGCCTTATTCACAATAGCCAAGACAGTGAAGCAATCAAAATGTCCAACAACAGGTGAATGGATAAAGAAGAAGTGGTCCATGTACACAATGGAATATTAGCCATGGAAGACAATGAACCATTGCTCTCTGAGGCACCACAAATGAGTCTGGAGGTAATCACGAAACATGAGGTAAGTCGGAAAGCAAAAGACCTATATTCTATGATATCACTTATAGGCGTTATCTAATAACTGACACAAATGAACATATTTCCACAGAGAAAGACACTCACAGACTTAGAAAACAAACTATGCTCATCTAAAAGGAAAGGTGGGGGGAATGGATAAATTAAGATTAGTGTTACGATATGTATACAAACACATATTATATATATATATCACAAAAAGACCGACCATATAGCAAGGGAGGTGTGCGGAACCCTCTGTAACATTTTACATGGGAAGAGGATCTGTACTTGAATAGACATATATAATGTACAAATGAAGCAGATTGTGTACACCTAGGAGAACCAATATTCGAAGCTTTACCCCAATTAAAAAAATTTTTAACACCAAGAAGAAATAATGAGACATAAACTTATGGGGGTTTTTCCATGCACATTCCAATGTAATTTACAACCTAGGAACACAACTTCCAGAAAGGCTCTGCTGCCCTAGTGCCCAGATTTGGGAATGGAGAAATGCTGCCTGCTTGAGGCCACTTCCCACAACATCACCTTTAAACCCATTGCTAAAGGTCACTAAATATTCACCAAACTTGCAGTTCGGGAAATGACACCTGCTCTCTAAAAATTTCTGGGGTGGAAAATTGACCAAAAAATTAAACAGAGGGCAACCTTCCAAGAAGACAATTTCAAGAGTTATATTGTATTCCCAATTGTTTCCTTTTTTTAACAGAAAAGAAAACGGCGGAGAAAAATGATGAGTTTTACGAATTTTCAGAGACATGCAAACCCAAATTACAGAAACCTATCAGCTCACAGCAGCCAGAAGGGCCATTAGCATAAATGCTGCAAACAATAAATGCTGAAGCGATTGTGGAGAAATGCGTACCCTCGATTCTAAGGGGGACGTGGTAAGAGCCACTAATGAAAACACAAAGTAGGTGCTTTGAAAAGGGAAACACGGTGCTACCAGTCAATGAATCACACCCACTGCTGGGCCTATCACCTGAGAAAATGAGAATCAAAAAGTCACAGGCTGGCAATCATGCACTCCAACAATATTTACCATAGCCAACAATTGGAAGCAATGAAAATGTCCATCAACCGAGGAATGCACAAAGTAGAAGTGGTCCACGTACACAGTGGAAAATTACTCCAATAAAAAATAAAAATTAAATTTAAAAATCCAACAAAAGTAAAGAGACATCAGCTTGTGTGGGTTTGTCCAGGCACACTCCACTCTAATTTATAACCGAGAAACACCACAGGCCGCAAGGGCTTTCCCCTAGTTACAAGGGTGGGGAACATAGAACGGCTGCCACCCTATGGCAGTTACCTGCAAAACCAGCTTTAAAGCCTGTGCTAATGGTCATTTCATAGGAAGGAGTAATGCAGGACTGTAAATGAAACCCGCCCTCAAAATGTCTTGAGGGAGGTAATGGCCAAAACATTTCAAAATGTGACACATACTTTAAGAGAACACTTTCAAGAACTAAGAGGTAATCACAGCTTGAAAAATAAAAAGGACTTGCCTTCAAGCTCCATTTCAATGGATTATGAGGCACGTGCGAATTCAACCACAAAGAGGTATCAGATCACACTTGTCAGAATAACCATCAGCAAGAAAACTACAAACAATAAATGCTGAAGGTGTTGTAGAGAAATGCATACCCTCAACTTCAAGGGGGACGTAACTTGGAAAGGGCCACGAAATAGAACAGAATGGAGGTGCATTAAAAAGGTCAACATTGAGCTACCATATGATCCAGCAGGCCCACTCCTCGACCTATAATCTAAGAAGAGAGAATTGGAAAGACACAGGCAGGCAAATCTGCATGGCACAGTATTACAATAGCCAAGATATGGAAGTAACCAAAAAGTCCACCAACAGATGGGTGGACACAGAAGAACTCCTCCATGTACAGATGGAATATTCGCTAGTGAAAAAAAACGAAACAATGCCATTTGCAGCACCATAGATGAGTCTAGACGTAATCACGCCACCTGTAGTCAGTGAGAAAGCAAAAGACACATATCCTATCATATCACTTTTTGGAGTTACTTAAAAATTGATACCAATGAAGATATTTCCACAGAGAAAGGCAATCACAGATTCATTAAAAAACTTATGGTTCACCAAATAGAAAGGGAGTGAGGATTGGTTACATTACCATATTGGGGTTAACAAAGATATACATACCATGTGAAATATATAACCACCAAAGACGTACGGAAGACCAGGAGAGAGACTACTCAACATTGTGCCATAACCTACATGGGAAAAGGATGCGAGGAAGAATAGATACACGTATATGTGTGAAAGAACCACCTCTTGCACACCTAGAGCAAACAAACCATTGTAATCAAATTTGCTGGGATAAAAAATAAAAAGTCAATTACAAATATGAACAAGAAGTAATGAGACATAAACTAAAGGGCTTTTTCCTGGCATATTCCATTCTAATATACAACCTAGAACACCACTTCCATTAAGGCTCTGTTTCCCTAGTAACCAGATTTGGTAAAGGAGAAATGCTGCAGCCTTGTGGCCGTTTCCTGCAAGAGCAGCTTTAAACTCACAGCTAATGGTCACTTAACATTCACAAGGACTCAGGGCTGTAAAAGACACTTGCTCTAAACATTGGTGCTGAAGTAGGGAATGGACAAAAAAATTCAAAACAGGCAAATGTTTCAAGAAGAGATTATGAAGAGTTAAGTTTTCCTCACACTCTTTTTAAAAACAAGGAAAATGGATAAAAGCTCAACCTCAGGGAGTGTTAGACGCATGCAATCTAATCTACAAAAAGTTTCAACTTACACCAGTCGACTGACCATCAGCAAAAAGTCTACAAACAATAAATGCTGACGGGGTTTCAGAGAACTGTGTACCCTCTACCTGCTGGTGAGACGTAAAGGGGTAACAGCCAATAATGAGAAAAGAAAGGAGCTGTGTTTAAAAGTAAAAATGGAGGCACCATTCAATCCAGCAGGCGCATCATTGGACGTCTCACCTGAGAAGACAAGAATCGAGAAGACACAGGCCGCAAAAGCTGCAGTGCAGCCTTATTCACAATAGCCAAGACAGTGAAGCAATCAAAATGTCCAACAACAGGTGAATGGATAAAGAAGAAGTGGTCCATGTACACAATGGAATATTAGCCATGGAAGACAATGAACCATTGCTCTCTGAGGCACCACAAATGAGTCTGGAGGTAATCACGAAACATGAGGTAAGTCGGAAAGCAAAAGACCTATATTCTATGATATCACTTATAGGCGTTATCTAATAACTGACACAAATGAACATATTTCCACAGAGAAAGACACTCACAGACTTAGAAAACAAACTATGCTCATCTAAAAGGAAAGGTGGGGGGAATGGATAAATTAAGATTAGTGTTACGATATGTATACAAACACATATTATATATATATATCACAAAAAGACCGACCATATAGCAAGGGAGGTGTGCGGAACCCTCTGTAACATTTTACATGGGAAGAGGATCTGTACTTGAATAGACATATATAATGTACAAATGAAGCAGATTGTGTACACCTAGGAGAACCAATATTCGAAGCTTTACCCCAATTAAAAAAATTTTTAACACCAAGAAGAAATAATGAGACATAAACTTATGGGGGTTTTTCCATGCACATTCCAATGTAATTTACAACCTAGGAACACAACTTCCAGAAAGGCTCTGCTGCCCTAGTGCCCAGATTTGGGAATGGAGAAATGCTGCCTGCTTGAGGCCACTTCCCACAACATCACCTTTAAACCCATTGCTAAAGGTCACTAAATATTCACCAAACTTGCAGTTCGGGAAATGACACCTGCTCTCTAAAAATTTCTGGGGTGGAAAATTGACCAAAAAATTAAACAGAGGGCAACCTTCCAAGAAGACAATTTCAAGAGTTATATTGTATTCCCAATTGTTTCCTTTTTTTAACAGAAAAGAAAACGGCGGAGAAAAATGATGAGTTTTACGAATTTTCAGAGACATGCAAACCCAAATTACAGAAACCTATCAGCTCACAGCAGCCAGAAGGGCCATTAGCATAAATGCTGCAAACAATAAATGCTGAAGCGATTGTGGAGAAATGCGTACCCTCGATTCTAAGGGGGACGTGGTAAGAGCCACTAATGAAAACACAAAGTAGGTGCTTTGAAAAGGGAAACACGGTGCTACCAGTCAATGAATCACACCCACTGCTGGGCCTATCACCTGAGAAAATGAGAATCAAAAAGTCACAGGCTGGCAATCATGCACTCCAACAATATTTACCATAGCCAACAATTGGAAGCAATGAAAATGTCCATCAACCGAGGAATGCACAAAGTAGAAGTGGTCCACGTACACAGTGGAAAATTACTCCAATAAAAAATAAAAATTAAATTTAAAAATCCAACAAAAGTAAAGAGACATCAGCTTGTGTGGGTTTGTCCAGGCACACTCCACTCTAATTTATAACCGAGAAACACCACAGGCCGCAAGGGCTTTCCCCTAGTTACAAGGGTGGGGAACATAGAACGGCTGCCACCCTATGGCAGTTACCTGCAAAACCAGCTTTAAAGCCTGTGCTAATGGTCATTTCATAGGAAGGAGTAATGCAGGACTGTAAATGAAACCCGCCCTCAAAATGTCTTGAGGGAGGTAATGGCCAAAACATTTCAAAATGTGACACATACTTTAAGAGAACACTTTCAAGAACTAAGAGGTAATCACAGCTTGAAAAATAAAAAGGACTTGCCTTCAAGCTCCATTTCAATGGATTATGAGGCACGTGCGAATTCAACCACAAAGAGGTATCAGATCACACTTGTCAGAATAACCATCAGCAAGAAAACTACAAACAATAAATGCTGAAGGTGTTGTAGAGAAATGCATACCCTCAACTTCAAGGGGGACGTAACTTGGAAAGGGCCACGAAATAGAACAGAATGGAGGTGCATTAAAAAGGTCAACATTGAGCTACCATATGATCCAGCAGGCCCACTCCTCGACCTATAATCTAAGAAGAGAGAATTGGAAAGACACAGGCAGGCAAATCTGCATGGCACAGTATTACAATAGCCAAGATATGGAAGTAACCAAAAAGTCCACCAACAGATGGGTGGACACAGAAGAACTCCTCCATGTACAGATGGAATATTCGCTAGTGAAAAAAAACGAAACAATGCCATTTGCAGCACCATAGATGAGTCTAGACGTAATCACGCCACCTGTAGTCAGTGAGAAAGCAAAAGACACATATCCTATCATATCACTTTTTGGAGTTACTTAAAAATTGATACCAATGAAGATATTTCCACAGAGAAAGGCAATCACAGATTCATTAAAAAACTTATGGTTCACCAAATAGAAAGGGAGTGAGGATTGGTTACATTACCATATTGGGGTTAACAAAGATATACATACCATGTGAAATATATAACCACCAAAGACGTACGGAAGACCAGGAGAGAGACTACTCAACATTGTGCCATAACCTACATGGGAAAAGGATGCGAGGAAGAATAGATACACGTATATGTGTGAAAGAACCACCTCTTGCACACCTAGAGCAAACAAACCATTGTAATCAAATTTGCTGGGATAAAAAATAAAAAGTCAATTACAAATATGAACAAGAAGTAATGAGACATAAACTAAAGGGCTTTTTCCTGGCATATTCCATTCTAATATACAACCTAGAACACCACTTCCATTAAGGCTCTGTTTCCCTAGTAACCAGATTTGGTAAAGGAGAAATGCTGCAGCCTTGTGGCCGTTTCCTGCAAGAGCAGCTTTAAACTCACAGCTAATGGTCACTTAACATTCACAAGGACTCAGGGCTGTAAAAGACACTTGCTCTAAACATTGGTGCTGAAGTAGGGAATGGACAAAAAAATTCAAAACAGGCAAATGTTTCAAGAAGAGATTATGAAGAGTTAAGTTTTCCTCACACTCTTTTTAAAAACAAGGAAAATGGATAAAAGCTCAACCTCAGGGAGTGTTAGACGCATGCAATCTAATCTACAAAAAGTTTCAACTTACACCAGTCGACTGACCATCAGCAAAAAGTCTACAAACAATAAATGCTGACGGGGTTTCAGAGAACTGTGTACCCTCTACCTGCTGGTGAGACGTAAAGGGGTAACAGCCAATAATGAGAAAAGAAAGGAGCTGTGTTTAAAAGTAAAAATGGAGGCACCATTCAATCCAGCAGGCGCATCATTGGACGTCTCACCTGAGAAGACAAGAATCGAGAAGACACAGGCCGCAAAAGCTGCAGTGCAGCCTTATTCACAATAGCCAAGACAGTGAAGCAATCAAAATGTCCAACAACAGGTGAATGGATAAAGAAGAAGTGGTCCATGTACACAATGGAATATTAGCCATGGAAGACAATGAACCATTGCTCTCTGAGGCACCACAAATGAGTCTGGAGGTAATCACGAAACATGAGGTAAGTCGGAAAGCAAAAGACCTATATTCTATGATATCACTTATAGGCGTTATCTAATAACTGACACAAATGAACATATTTCCACAGAGAAAGACACTCACAGACTTAGAAAACAAACTATGCTCATCTAAAAGGAAAGGTGGGGGGAATGGATAAATTAAGATTAGTGTTACGATATGTATACAAACACATATTATATATATATATCACAAAAAGACCGACCATATAGCAAGGGAGGTGTGCGGAACCCTCTGTAACATTTTACATGGGAAGAGGATCTGTACTTGAATAGACATATATAATGTACAAATGAAGCAGATTGTGTACACCTAGGAGAACCAATATTCGAAGCTTTACCCCAATTAAAAAAATTTTTAACACCAAGAAGAAATAATGAGACATAAACTTATGGGGGTTTTTCCATGCACATTCCAATGTAATTTACAACCTAGGAACACAACTTCCAGAAAGGCTCTGCTGCCCTAGTGCCCAGATTTGGGAATGGAGAAATGCTGCCTGCTTGAGGCCACTTCCCACAACATCACCTTTAAACCCATTGCTAAAGGTCACTAAATATTCACCAAACTTGCAGTTCGGGAAATGACACCTGCTCTCTAAAAATTTCTGGGGTGGAAAATTGACCAAAAAATTAAACAGAGGGCAACCTTCCAAGAAGACAATTTCAAGAGTTATATTGTATTCCCAATTGTTTCCTTTTTTTAACAGAAAAGAAAACGGCGGAGAAAAATGATGAGTTTTACGAATTTTCAGAGACATGCAAACCCAAATTACAGAAACCTATCAGCTCACAGCAGCCAGAAGGGCCATTAGCATAAATGCTGCAAACAATAAATGCTGAAGCGATTGTGGAGAAATGCGTACCCTCGATTCTAAGGGGGACGTGGTAAGAGCCACTAATGAAAACACAAAGTAGGTGCTTTGAAAAGGGAAACACGGTGCTACCAGTCAATGAATCACACCCACTGCTGGGCCTATCACCTGAGAAAATGAGAATCAAAAAGTCACAGGCTGGCAATCATGCACTCCAACAATATTTACCATAGCCAACAATTGGAAGCAATGAAAATGTCCATCAACCGAGGAATGCACAAAGTAGAAGTGGTCCACGTACACAGTGGAAAATTACTCCAATAAAAAATAAAAATTAAATTTAAAAATCCAACAAAAGTAAAGAGACATCAGCTTGTGTGGGTTTGTCCAGGCACACTCCACTCTAATTTATAACCGAGAAACACCACAGGCCGCAAGGGCTTTCCCCTAGTTACAAGGGTGGGGAACATAGAACGGCTGCCACCCTATGGCAGTTACCTGCAAAACCAGCTTTAAAGCCTGTGCTAATGGTCATTTCATAGGAAGGAGTAATGCAGGACTGTAAATGAAACCCGCCCTCAAAATGTCTTGAGGGAGGTAATGGCCAAAACATTTCAAAATGTGACACATACTTTAAGAGAACACTTTCAAGAACTAAGAGGTAATCACAGCTTGAAAAATAAAAAGGACTTGCCTTCAAGCTCCATTTCAATGGATTATGAGGCACGTGCGAATTCAACCACAAAGAGGTATCAGATCACACTTGTCAGAATAACCATCAGCAAGAAAACTACAAACAATAAATGCTGAAGGTGTTGTAGAGAAATGCATACCCTCAACTTCAAGGGGGACGTAACTTGGAAAGGGCCACGAAATAGAACAGAATGGAGGTGCATTAAAAAGGTCAACATTGAGCTACCATATGATCCAGCAGGCCCACTCCTCGACCTATAATCTAAGAAGAGAGAATTGGAAAGACACAGGCAGGCAAATCTGCATGGCACAGTATTACAATAGCCAAGATATGGAAGTAACCAAAAAGTCCACCAACAGATGGGTGGACACAGAAGAACTCCTCCATGTACAGATGGAATATTCGCTAGTGAAAAAAAACGAAACAATGCCATTTGCAGCACCATAGATGAGTCTAGACGTAATCACGCCACCTGTAGTCAGTGAGAAAGCAAAAGACACATATCCTATCATATCACTTTTTGGAGTTACTTAAAAATTGATACCAATGAAGATATTTCCACAGAGAAAGGCAATCACAGATTCATTAAAAAACTTATGGTTCACCAAATAGAAAGGGATGAGGATTGGTTACATTACCATATTGGGGTTAACAAAGATATACATACCATGTGAAATATATAACCACCAAAGACGTACGGAAGACCAGGAGAGAGACTACTCAACATTGTGCCATAACCTACATGGGAAAAGGATGCGAGGAAGAATAGATACACGTATATGTGTGAAAGAACCACATCTTGCACACCTAGAGCAAACAAACCATTGTAATCAAATTTGCTGGGATAAAAAATAAAAAGTCAATTACAAATATGAACAAGAAGTAATGAGACATAAACTAAAGGGCTTTTTCCTGGCATATTCCATTCTAATATACAACCTAGAACACCACTTCCATTAAGGCTCTGTTTCCCTAGTAACCAGATTTGGTAAAGGAGAAATGCTGCAGCCTTGTGGCCGTTTCCTGCAAGAGCAGCTTTAAACTCACAGCTAATGGTCACTTAACATTCACAAGGACTCAGGGCTGTAAAAGACACTTGCTCTAAACATTGGTGCTGAAGTAGGGAATGGACAAAAAAATTCAAAACAGGCAAATGTTTCAAGAAGAGATTATGAAGAGTTAAGTTTTCCTCACACTCTTTTTAAAAACAAGGAAAATGGATAAAAGCTCAACCTCAGGGAGTGTTAGACGCATGCAATCTAATCTACAAAAAGTTTCAACTTACACCAGTCGACTGACCATCAGCAAAAAGTCTACAAACAATAAATGCTGACGGGGTTTCAGAGAACTGTGTACCCTCTACCTGCTGGTGAGACGTAAAGGGGTAACAGCCAATAATGAGAAAAGAAAGGAGCTGTGTTTAAAAGTAAAAATGGAGGCACCATTCAATCCAGCAGGCGCATCATTGGACGTCTCACCTGAGAAGACAAGAATCGAGAAGACACAGGCCGCAAAAGCTGCAGTGCAGCCTTATTCACAATAGCCAAGACAGTGAAGCAATCAAAATGTCCAACAACAGGTGAATGGATAAAGAAGAAGTGGTCCATGTACACAATGGAATATTAGCCATGGAAGACAATGAACCATTGCTCTCTGAGGCACCACAAATGAGTCTGGAGGTAATCACGAAACATGAGGTAAGTCGGAAAGCAAAAGACCTATATTCTATGATATCACTTATAGGCGTTATCTAATAACTGACACAAATGAACATATTTCCACAGAGAAAGACACTCACAGACTTAGAAAACAAACTATGCTCATCTAAAAGGAAAGGTGGGGGGAATGGATAAATTAAGATTAGTGTTACGATATGTATACAAACACATATTATATATATATATCACAAAAAGACCGACCATATAGCAAGGGAGGTGTGCGGAACCCTCTGTAACATTTTACATGGGAAGAGGATCTGTACTTGAATAGACATATATAATGTACAAATGAAGCAGATTGTGTACACCTAGGAGAACCAATATTCGAAGCTTTACCCCAATTAAAAAAATTTTTAACACCAAGAAGAAATAATGAGACATAAACTTATGGGGGTTTTTCCATGCACATTCCAATGTAATTTACAACCTAGGAACACAACTTCCAGAAAGGCTCTGCTGCCCTAGTACCCAGATTTGGGAATGGAGAAATGCTGCCTGCTTGAGGCCACTTCCCACAACATCACCTTTAAACCCATTGCTAAAGGTCACTAAATATTCACCAAACTTGCAGTTCGGGAAATGACACCTGCTCTCTAAAAATTTCTGGGGTGGAAAATTGACCAAAAAATTAAACAGAGGGCAACCTTCCAAGAAGACAATTTCAAGAGTTATATTGTATTCCCAATTGTTTCCTTTTTTTAACAGAAAAGAAAACGGCGGAGAAAAATGATGAGTTTTACGAATTTTCAGAGACATGCCAACCCAAATTACAGAAACCTATCAGCTCACAGCAGCCAGAAGGGCCATTAGCATAAATGCTGCAAACAATAAATGCTGAAGCGATTGTGGAGAAATGCGTACCCTCGATTCTAAGGGGGACGTGGTAAGAGCCACTAATGAAAACACAAAGTAGGTGCTTTGAAAAGGGAAACACGGTGCTACCAGTCAATGAATCACACCCACTGCTGGGCCTATCACCTGAGAAAATGAGAATCAAAAAGTCACAGGTTGGCAATCATGCACTCCAACAATATTTACCATAGCCAACAATTGGAAGCAATGAAAATGTCCATCAACCGAGGAATGCACAAAGTAGAAGTGGTCCACATACACAGTGGAAAATTACTCTAATAAAAAATAAAAATTAAATTTAAAAATCCAACAAAAGTAAAGAGACATCAGCTTGTGTGGGTTTGTCCAGGCACACTCCACTCTAATTTATAACCGAGAAACACCACAGGCCGCAAGGGCTTTCCCCTAGTTACAAGGGTGGGGAACATAGAAAGGCTGCCACCCTATGGCAGTTACCTGCAAAAGCAGCTTTAAAGCCTGTGCTAATGGTCATTTCATAGGAAGAAGTAATGCAGGACTGTAAATGAAACCTGCCCTCAAAATGTCTTGAGGGAGGTAATGGCCAAAACATTTCAAAATGTGACACATACTTTAAGAGAACACTTTGAAGAACTAAGGGTTAATCACAGCTTGAAAAATAAATAGGACTTGCCTTCAAGCTCAATTTCAAAGGATTATGAGGCACGTGCGAATTCAACCACAAAGAGGTATCAGATCACAATTGTCAGAATAACCATCAGCAAGAAAACAACAAACAATAAATGCTGAAGGTGTTGTAGAGAAATGCATACCCTCAACCTCAAGGGGGACGTAACTTGTAAAGGGACACGAAATAGAACAGAATGGAGGTGCATTAAAAAGGTCAACATTGAGCTACCATATGATCCAGCAGGCCCACTCCTCGACCTATAATCTAAGAAGAGAGAATTGGAAAGACACAGGCAGGCAAATCTGCATGGCACAGTATTACAATAGCCAAGATATGGAAGTAACCAAAAAGTCCACCAACAGATGGGTGGACACAGAAGAACTCCTCCATGTACAGATGGAATATTCGCTAGTGAAAAAAATGAAACAATGCCATTTGCAGCACCATAGATGAGTCTAGACGTAATCACGCCATCTGTAGTCATTGAGAAAGCAAAAGACACATATCCTATCATATCACTTTTTGCAGTTACTTAAAAATTGATACCAATGAAGATATTTCCACAGAGAAAGGCAATCACAGATTCATTAAAAAACTTATGGTTCACCAAATAGAAAGGGATGAGGATTGGTTACATTACCATATTGGGGTTAACAAAGATATACAAACCATGTGAAATATATAACCACCAAAGACGTACGGAAGACCAGGAGAGAGACTACTCAACATTGTGCCATAACCTACATGGGAAAAGGATGCGAGGAAGAATAGATACACGTATATGTGTGAAAGAACCACATCTTGCACACCTAGAACAAACAAACCATTGTAATCAAATTTGCTGGGATAAAAAATAAAAAGTCAATTACAAATATGAACAAGAAGTAATGAGACATAAACTAAAGGGCTTTTTCCTGGCATATTCCATTCTAATATACAACCTAGAACACCACTTCCATTAAGGCTCTGTTTCCCTAGTAAACAAATTTGGTAAAGGAGAAATGCTGCCAACTTGTGGCCGTTTCCTGCAAGAGCAGCTTTAAACTCACAGCTAATGGTCACTTAACATTCACAAGGACTCAGGGCTGTAAAGGACACTTGCCCTAAAAATTGGTGCTGAAGTAGGGAATGGACAAAACAATTCAAAACAGGCAAATGTTTCAAGAAGAGATTATGAAGAGTTATGTTTTACTCACACTCTTTTAAAAAAAAAGGAAAATGGATAAAAGCTCAACCTCAGGGAGTGTTAGACGCATGCAATCTAATCCAGAAAAAGTTTCAACTGACAGCAGTCGACTGACCATCAGCAAAAAGTCTACAAACAATAAATGCTGACGGGGTTTCAGAGAACTGTGTACCCTCTACCTGCTGGTGAGACGTAAAGGGGTAACAGCCAATAATGAGAAAAGAAAGGAGCTGTGTTTAAAAGTAAAAATGGAGGCACCATTCAATCCAGCAGGCGCATCATTGGACATCTCACCTGAGAAGACAAGAATCGAGAAGACACAGGCCGCAAAAGCTGCAGTGCAGCCTTATTCACAATAGCCAAGACAGTGAAGCAATCAAAATGTCCAACAACAGGTGAATGGATAAAGAAGAAGTGGTCCATGTACACAATGGAATATTAGCCATGGAAAACAATGAACCATTGCTCTTTGAGGCACCACAAATGAGTCTGGAGGTAATCACGAAACATGAGGTAAGTCGGAAAGCAAAAGACCTATATTCTATGATATCACTTATAGGCGTTATCTAATAACTGACACAAATGAACATATTTCCACAGAGAAAGACACTCACAGACTTAGAAAACAAACTATGCTCATCTAAAAGGAAAGGTGGGGGAATGGATAAATTAAGATTAGTGTTACGATATGTATACAAACACATATTATATATATATCACAAAAAGACCGACCATATAGCAAGGGAGGTGTGCGGAACCCTCTGTAACATTTTACATGGGAAGAGGATCTGTACTTGAATAGACATATATAATGTACAAATGAAGCAGATTGTGTACACCTAGGAGAACCAATATTCGAAGCTTTACCCCAATTAAAAAAATTTTTAACACCAAGAAGAAATAATGAGACATAAACTTATGGGGGTTTTTCCATGCACATTCCAATGTAATTTACAACCTAGGAACACAACTTCCAGAAAGGCTCTGCTGCCCTAGTACCCAGATTTGGGAATGGAGAAATGCTGCCTGCTTGAGGCCACTTCCCACAACATCACCTTTAAACCCATTGCTAAAGGTCACTAAATATTCACCAAACTTGCAGTTCGGGAAATGACACCTGCTCTCTAAAAATTTCTGGGGTGGAAAATTGACCAAAAAATTAAACAGAGGGCAACCTTCCAAGAAGACAATTTCAAGAGTTATATTGTATTCCCAATTGTTTCCTTTTTTTAACAGAAAAGAAAACGGCGGAGAAAAATGATGAGTTTTACGAATTTTCAGAGACATGCAAACCCAAATTACAGAAACCTATCAGCTCACAGCAGCCAGAAGGGCCATTAGCATAAATGCTGCAAACAATAAATGCTGAAGCGATTGTGGAGAAATGCGTACCCTCGATTCTAAGGGGGACGTGGTAAGAGCCACTAATGAAAACACAAAGTAGGTGCTTTGAAAAGGGAAACACGGTGCTACCAGTCAATGAATCACACCCACTGCTGGGCCTATCACCTGAGAAAATGAGAATCAAAAAGTCACAGGCTGGCAATCATGCACTCCAACAATATTTACCATAGCCAACAATTGGAAGCAATGAAAATGTCCATCAACCGAGGAATGCACAAAGTAGAAGTGGTCCACGTACACAGTGGAAAATTACTCCAATAAAAAATAAAAATTAAATTTAAAAATCCAACAAAAGTAAAGAGACATCAGCTTGTGTGGGTTTGTCCAGGCACACTCCACTCTAATTTATAACCGAGAAACACCACAGGCCGCAAGGGCTTTCCCCTAGTTACAAGGGTGGGGAACATAGAACGGCTGCCACCCTATGGCAGTTACCTGCAAAACCAGCTTTAAAGCCTGTGCTAATGGTCATTTCATAGGAAGGAGTAATGCAGGACTGTAAATGAAACCCGCCCTCAAAATGTCTTGAGGGAGGTAATGGCCAAAACATTTCAAAATGTGACACATACTTTAAGAGAACACTTTCAAGAACTAAGAGGTAATCACAGCTTGAAAAATAAAAAGGACTTGCCTTCAAGCTCCATTTCAATGGATTATGAGGCACGTGCGAATTCAACCACAAAGAGGTATCAGATCACACTTGTCAGAATAACCATCAGCAAGAAAACTACAAACAATAAATGCTGAAGGTGTTGTAGAGAAATGCATACCCTCAACTTCAAGGGGGACGTAACTTGGAAAGGGCCACGAAATAGAACAGAATGGAGGTGCATTAAAAAGGTCAACATTGAGCTACCATATGATCCAGCAGGCCCACTCCTCGACCTATAATCTAAGAAGAGAGAATTGGAAAGACACAGGCAGGCAAATCTGCATGGCACAGTATTACAATAGCCAAGATATGGAAGTAACCAAAAAGTCCACCAACAGATGGGTGGACACAGAAGAACTCCTCCATGTACAGATGGAATATTCGCTAGTGAAAAAAAAACGAAACAATGCCATTTGCAGCACCATAGATGAGTCTAGACGTAATCACGCCACCTGTAGTCAGTGAGAAAGCAAAAGACACATATCCTATCATATCACTTTTTGGAGTTACTTAAAAATTGATACCAATGAAGATATTTCCACAGAGAAAGGCAATCACAGATTCATTAAAAAACTTATGTTTCACCAAATAGAAAGGGATGAGGATTGGTTACATTACCATATTGGGGTTAACAAAGATATACATACCATGTGAAATATATAACCACCAAAGACGTACGGAAGACCAGGAGAGAGACTACTCAACATTGTGCCATAACCTACATGGGAAAAGGATGCGAGGAAGAATAGATACACGTATATGTGTGAAAGAACCACCTCTTGCACACCTAGAGCAAACAAACCATTGTAATCAAATTTGCTGGGATAAAAAATAAAAAGTCAATTACAAATATGAACAAGAAGTAATGAGACATAAACTAAAGGGCTTTTTCCTGGCATATTCCATTCTAATATACAACCTAGAACACCACTTCCATTAAGGCTCTGTTTCCCTAGTAACCAGATTTGGTAAAGGAGAAATGCTGCAGCCTTGTGGCCGTTTCCTGCAAGAGCAGCTTTAAACTCACAGCTAATGGTCACTTAACATTCACAAGGACTCAGGGCTGTAAAAGACACTTGCTCTAAACATTGGTGCTGAAGTAGGGAATGGACAAAAAAATTCAAAACAGGCAAATGTTTCAAGAAGAGATTATGAAGAGTTAAGTTTTCCTCACACTCTTTTTAAAAACAAGGAAAATGGATAAAAGCTCAACCTCAGGGAGTGTTAGACGCATGCAATCTAATCTACAAAAAGTTTCAACTTACACCAGTCGACTGACCATCAGCAAAAAGTCTACAAACAATAAATGCTGACGGGGTTTCAGAGAACTGTGTACCCTCTACCTGCTGGTGAGACGTAAAGGGGTAACAGCCAATAATGAGAAAAGAAAGGAGCTGTGTTTAAAAGTAAAAATGGAGGCACCATTCAATCCAGCAGGCGCATCATTGGACGTCTCACCTGAGAAGACAAGAATCGAGAAGACACAGGCCGCAAAAGCTGCAGTGCAGCCTTATTCACAATAGCCAAGACAGTGAAGCAATCAAAATGTCCAACAACAGGTGAATGGATAAAGAAGAAGTGGTCCATGTACACAATGGAATATTAGCCATGGAAGACAATGAACCATTGCTCTCTGAGGCACCACAAATGAGTCTGGAGGTAATCACGAAACATGAGGTAAGTCGGAAAGCAAAAGACCTATATTCTATGATATCACTTATAGGCGTTATCTAATAACTGACACAAATGAACATATTTCCACAGAGAAAGACACTCACAGACTTAGAAAACAAACTATGCTCATCTAAAAGGAAAGGTGGGGGGAATGGATAAATTAAGATTAGTGTTACGATATGTATACAAACACATATTATATATATATATCACAAAAAGACCGACCATATAGCAAGGGAGGTGTGCGGAACCCTCTGTAACATTTTACATGGGAAGAGGATCTGTACTTGAATAGACATATATAATGTACAAATGAAGCAGATTGTGTACACCTAGGAGAACCAATATTCGAAGCTTTACCCCAATTAAAAAAATTTTTAACACCAAGAAGAAATAATGAGACATAAACTTATGGGGGTTTTTCCATGCACATTCCAATGTAATTTACAACCTAGGAACACAACTTCCAGAAAGGCTCTGCTGCCCTAGTACCCAGATTTGGGAATGGAGAAATGCTGCCTGCTTGAGGCCACTTCCCACAACATCACCTTTAAACCCATTGCTAAAGGTCACTAAATATTCACCAAACTTGCAGTTCGGGAAATGACACCTGCTCTCTAAAAATTTCTGGGGTGGAAAATTGACCAAAAAATTAAACAGAGGGCAACCTTCCAAGAAGACAATTTCAAGAGTTATATTGTATTCCCAATTGTTTCCTTTTTTTAACAGAAAAGAAAACGGCGGAGAAAAATGATGAGTTTTACGAATTTTCAGAGACATGCCAACCCAAATTACAGAAACCTATCAGCTCACAGCAGCCAGAAGGGCCATTAGCATAAATGCTGCAAACAATAAATGCTGAAGCGATTGTGGAGAAATGCGTACCCTCGATTCTAAGGGGGACGTGGTAAGAGCCACTAATGAAAACACAAAGTAGGTGCTTTGAAAAGGGAAACACGGTGCTACCAGTCAATGAATCACACCCACTGCTGGGCCTATCACCTGAGAAAATGAGAATCAAAAAGTCACAGGTTGGCAATCATGCACTCCAACAATATTTACCATAGCCAACAATTGGAAGCAATGAAAATGTCCATCAACCGAGGAATGCACAAAGTAGAAGTGGTCCACATACACAGTGGAAAATTACTCTAATAAAAAATAAAAATTAAATTTAAAAATCCAACAAAAGTAAAGAGACATCAGCTTGTGTGGGTTTGTCCAGGCACACTCCACTCTAATTTATAACCGAGAAACACCACAGGCCGCAAGGGCTTTCCCCTAGTTACAAGGGTGGGGAACATAGAAAGGCTGCCACCCTATGGCAGTTACCTGCAAAAGCAGCTTTAAAGCCTGTGCTAATGGTCATTTCATAGGAAGAAGTAATGCAGGACTGTAAATGAAACCTGCCCTCAAAATGTCTTGAGGGAGGTAATGGCCAAAACATTTCAAAATGTGACACATACTTTAAGAGAACACTTTGAAGAACTAAGGGTTAATCACAGCTTGAAAAATAAATAGGACTTGCCTTCAAGCTCAATTTCAAAGGATTATGAGGCACGTGCGAATTCAACCACAAAGAGGTATCAGATCACAATTGTCAGAATAACCATCAGCAAGAAAACAACAAACAATAAATGCTGAAGGTGTTGTAGAGAAATGCATACCCTCAACCTCAAGGGGGACGTAACTTGTAAAGGGACACGAAATAGAACAGAATGGAGGTGCATTAAAAAGGTCAACATTGAGCTACCATATGATCCAGCAGGCCCACTCCTCGACCTATAATCTAAGAAGAGAGAATTGGAAAGACACAGGCAGGCAAATCTGCATGGCACAGTATTACAATAGCCAAGATATGGAAGTAACCAAAAAGTCCACCAACAGATGGGTGGACACAGAAGAACTCCTCCATGTACAGATGGAATATTCGCTAGTGAAAAAAATGAAACAATGCCATTTGCAGCACCATAGATGAGTCTAGACGTAATCACGCCATCTGTAGTCATTGAGAAAGCAAAAGACACATATCCTATCATATCACTTTTTGCAGTTACTTAAAAATTGATACCAATGAAGATATTTCCACAGAGAAAGGCAATCACAGATTCATTAAAAAACTTATGGTTCACCAAATAGAAAGGGATGAGGATTGGTTACATTACCATATTGGGGTTAACAAAGATATACAAACCATGTGAAATATATAACCACCAAAGACGTACGGAAGACCAGGAGAGAGACTACTCAACATTGTGCCATAACCTACATGGGAAAAGGATGCGAGGAAGAATAGATACACGTATATGTGTGAAAGAACCACATCTTGCACACCTAGAACAAACAAACCATTGTAATCAAATTTGCTGGGATAAAAAATAAAAAGTCAATTACAAATATGAACAAGAAGTAATGAGACATAAACTAAAGGGCTTTTTCCTGGCATATTCCATTCTAATATACAACCTAGAACACCACTTCCATTAAGGCTCTGTTTCCCTAGTAAACAAATTTGGTAAAGGAGAAATGCTGCCAACTTGTGGCCGTTTCCTGCAAGAGCAGCTTTAAACTCACAGCTAATGGTCACTTAACATTCACAAGGACTCAGGGCTGTAAAGGACACTTGCCCTAAAAATTGGTGCTGAAGTAGGGAATGGACAAAACAATTCAAAACAGGCAAATGTTTCAAGAAGAGATTATGAAGAGTTATGTTTTACTCACACTCTTTTAAAAAAAAAGGAAAATGGATAAAAGCTCAACCTCAGGGAGTGTTAGACGCATGCAATCTAATCCAGAAAAAGTTTCAACTGACAGCAGTCGACTGACCATCAGCAAAAAGTCTACAAACAATAAATGCTGACGGGGTTTCAGAGAACTGTGTACCCTCTACCTGCTGGTGAGACGTAAAGGGGTAACAGCCAATAATGAGAAAAGAAAGGAGCTGTGTTTAAAAGTAAAAATGGAGGCACCATTCAATCCAGCAGGCGCATCATTGGACGTCTCACCTGAGAAGACAAGAATCGAGAAGACACAGGCCGCAAAAGCTGCAGTGCAGCCTTATTCACAATAGCCAAGACAGTGAAGCAATCAAAATGTCCAACAACAGGTGAATGGATAAAGAAGAAGTGGTCCATGTACACAATGGAATATTAGCCATGGAAAACAATGAACCATTGCTCTTTGAGGCACCACAAATGAGTCTGGAGGTAATCACGAAACATGAGGTAAGTCGGAAAGCAAAAGACCTATATTCTATGATATCACTTATAGGCGTTATCTAATAACTGACACAAATGAGCATATTTCCACAGAGAAAGACACTCACAGACTTAGAAAACAAACTATGCTCATCTAAAAGGAAAGGTGGGGGAATGGATAAATTAAGATTAGTGTTACGATATGTATACAAACACATATTATATATATATCACAAAAAGACCGACCATATAGCAAGGGAGGTGTGCGGAACCCTCTGTAACATTTTACATGGGAAGAGGATCTGTACTTGAATAGACATATATAATGTACAAATGAAGCAGATTGTGTACACCTAGGAGAACCAATATTCGAAGCTTTACCCCAATTAAAAAAATTTTTAACACCAAGAAGAAATAATGAGACATAAACTTATGGGGGTTTTTCCATGCACATTCCAATGTAATTTACAACCTAGGAACACAACTTCCAGAAAGGCTCTGCTGCCCTAGTACCCAGATTTGGGAATGGAGAAATGCTGCCTGCTTGAGGCCACTTCCCACAACATCACCTTTAAACCCATTGCTAAAGGTCACTAAATATTCACCAAACTTGCAGTTCGGGAAATGACACCTGCTCTCTAAAAATTTCTGGGGTGGAAAATTGACCAAAAAATTAAACAGAGGGCAACCTTCCAAGAAGACAATTTCAAGAGTTATATTGTATTCCCAATTGTTTCCTTTTTTTAACAGAAAAGAAAACGGCGGAGAAAAATGATGAGTTTTACGAATTTTCAGAGACATGCAAACCCAAATTACAGAAACCTATCAGCTCACAGCAGCCAGAAGGGCCATTAGCATAAATGCTGCAAACAATAAATGCTGAAGCGATTGTGGAGAAATGCGTACCCTCGATTCTAAGGGGGACGTGGTAAGAGCCACTAATGAAAACACAAAGTAGGTGCTTTGAAAAGGGAAACACGGTGCTACCAGTCAATGAATCACACCCACTGCTGGGCCTATCACCTGAGAAAATGAGAATCAAAAAGTCACAGGCTGGCAATCATGCACTCCAACAATATTTACCATAGCCAACAATTGGAAGCAATGAAAATGTCCATCAACCGAGGAATGCACAAAGTAGAAGTGGTCCACGTACACAGTGGAAAATTACTCCAATAAAAAATAAAAATTAAATTTAAAAATCCAACAAAAGTAAAGAGACATCAGCTTGTGTGGGTTTGTCCAGGCACACTCCACTCTAATTTATAACCGAGAAACACCACAGGCCGCAAGGGCTTTCCCCTAGTTACAAGGGTGGGGAACATAGAACGGCTGCCACCCTATGGCAGTTACCTGCAAAACCAGCTTTAAAGCCTGTGCTAATGGTCATTTCATAGGAAGGAGTAATGCAGGACTGTAAATGAAACCCGCCCTCAAAATGTCTTGAGGGAGGTAATGGCCAAAACATTTCAAAATGTGACACATACTTTAAGAGAACACTTTCAAGAACTAAGAGGTAATCACAGCTTGAAAAATAAAAAGGACTTGCCTTCAAGCTCCATTTCAATGGATTATGAGGCACGTGCGAATTCAACCACAAAGAGGTATCAGATCACACTTGTCAGAATAACCATCAGCAAGAAAACTACAAACAATAAATGCTGAAGGTGTTGTAGAGAAATGCATACCCTCAACTTCAAGGGGGACGTAACTTGGAAAGGGCCACGAAATAGAACAGAATGGAGGTGCATTAAAAAGGTCAACATTGAGCTACCATATGATCCAGCAGGCCCACTCCTCGACCTATAATCTAAGAAGAGAGAATTGGAAAGACACAGGCAGGCAAATCTGCATGGCACAGTATTACAATAGCCAAGATATGGAAGTAACCAAAAAGTCCACCAACAGATGGGTGGACACAGAAGAACTCCTCCATGTACAGATGGAATATTCGCTAGTGAAAAAAAAACGAAACAATGCCATTTGCAGCACCATAGATGAGTCTAGACGTAATCACGCCACCTGTAGTCAGTGAGAAAGCAAAAGACACATATCCTATCATATCACTTTTTGGAGTTACTTAAAAATTGATACCAATGAAGATATTTCCACAGAGAAAGGCAATCACAGATTCATTAAAAAACTTATGTTTCACCAAATAGAAAGGGATGAGGATTGGTTACATTACCATATTGGGGTTAACAAAGATATACATACCATGTGAAATATATAACCACCAAAGACGTACGGAAGACCAGGAGAGAGACTACTCAACATTGTGCCATAACCTACATGGGAAAAGGATGCGAGGAAGAATAGATACACGTATATGTGTGAAAGAACCACCTCTTGCACACCTAGAGCAAACAAACCATTGTAATCAAATTTGCTGGGATAAAAAATAAAAAGTCAATTACAAATATGAACAAGAAGTAATGAGACATAAACTAAAGGGCTTTTTCCTGGCATATTCCATTCTAATATACAACCTAGAACACCACTTCCATTAAGGCTCTGTTTCCCTAGTAACCAGATTTGGTAAAGGAGAAATGCTGCAGCCTTGTGGCCGTTTCCTGCAAGAGCAGCTTTAAACTCACAGCTAATGGTCACTTAACATTCACAAGGACTCAGGGCTGTAAAAGACACTTGCTCTAAACATTGGTGCTGAAGTAGGGAATGGACAAAAAAATTCAAAACAGGCAAATGTTTCAAGAAGAGATTATGAAGAGTTAAGTTTTCCTCACACTCTTTTTAAAAACAAGGAAAATGGATAAAAGCTCAACCTCAGGGAGTGTTAGACGCATGCAATCTAATCTACAAAAAGTTTCAACTTACACCAGTCGACTGACCATCAGCAAAAAGTCTACAAACAATAAATGCTGACGGGGTTTCAGAGAACTGTGTACCCTCTACCTGCTGGTGAGACGTAAAGGGGTAACAGCCAATAATGAGAAAAGAAAGGAGCTGTGTTTAAAAGTAAAAATGGAGGCACCATTCAATCCAGCAGGCGCATCATTGGACGTCTCACCTGAGAAGACAAGAATCGAGAAGACACAGGCCGCAAAAGCTGCAGTGCAGCCTTATTCACAATAGCCAAGACAGTGAAGCAATCAAAATGTCCAACAACAGGTGAATGGATAAAGAAGAAGTGGTCCATGTACACAATGGAATATTAGCCATGGAAGACAATGAACCATTGCTCTCTGAGGCACCACAAATGAGTCTGGAGGTAATCACGAAACATGAGGTAAGTCGGAAAGCAAAAGACCTATATTCTATGATATCACTTATAGGCGTTATCTAATAACTGACACAAATGAACATATTTCCACAGAGAAAGACACTCACAGACTTAGAAAACAAACTATGCTCATCTAAAAGGAAAGGTGGGGGGAATGGATAAATTAAGATTAGTGTTACGATATGTATACAAACACATATTATATATATATATCACAAAAAGACCGACCATATAGCAAGGGAGGTGTGCGGAACCCTCTGTAACATTTTACATGGGAAGAGGATCTGTACTTGAATAGACATATATAATGTACAAATGAAGCAGATTGTGTACACCTAGGAGAACCAATATTCGAAGCTTTACCCCAATTAAAAAAAATTTTAACACCAAGAAGAAATAATGAGACATAAACTTATGGGGGTTTTTCCATGCACATTCCAATGTAATTTACAACCTAGGAACACAACTTCCAGAAAGGCTCTGCTGCCCTAGTACCCAGATTTGGGAATGGAGAAATGCTGCCTGCTTGAGGCCACTTCCCACAACATCACCTTTAAACCCATTGCTAAAGGTCACTAAATATTCACCAAACTTGCAGTTCGGGAAATGACACCTGCTCTCTAAAAATTTCTGGGGTGGAAAATTGACCAAAAAATTAAACAGAGGGCAACCTTCCAAGAAGACAATTTCAAGAGTTATATTGTATTCCCAATTGTTTCCTTTTTTTAACAGAAAAGAAAACGGCGGAGAAAAATGATGAGTTTTACGAATTTTCAGAGACATGCCAACCCAAATTACAGAAACCTATCAGCTCACAGCAGCCAGAAGGGCCATTAGCATAAATGCTGCAAACAATAAATGCTGAAGCGATTGTGGAGAAATGCGTACCCTCGATTCTAAGGGGGACGTGGTAAGAGCCACTAATGAAAACACAAAGTAGGTGCTTTGAAAAGGGAAACACGGTGCTACCAGTCAATGAATCACACCCACTGCTGGGCCTATCACCTGAGAAAATGAGAATCAAAAAGTCACAGGTTGGCAATCATGCACTCCAACAATATTTACCATAGCCAACAATTGGAAGCAATGAAAATGTCCATCAACCGAGGAATGCACAAAGTAGAAGTGGTCCACATACACAGTGGAAAATTACTCTAATAAAAAATAAAAATTAAATTTAAAAATCCAACAAAAGTAAAGAGACATCAGCTTGTGTGGGTTTGTCCAGGCACACTCCACTCTAATTTATAACCGAGAAACACCACAGGCCGCAAGGGCTTTCCCCTAGTTACAAGGGTGGGGAACATAGAAAGGCTGCCACCCTATGGCAGTTACCTGCAAAAGCAGCTTTAAAGCCTGTGCTAATGGTCATTTCATAGGAAGAAGTAATGCAGGACTGTAAATGAAACCTGCCCTCAAAATGTCTTGAGGGAGGTAATGGCCAAAACATTTCAAAATGTGAAACATACTTTAAGAGAACACTTTGAAGAACTAAGGGTTAATCACAGCTTGAAAAATAAATAGGACTTGCCTTCAAGCTCAATTTCAAAGGATTATGAGGCACGTGCGAATTCAACCACAAAGAGGTATCAGATCACAATTGTCAGAATAACCATCAGCAAGAAAACAACAAACAATAAATGCTGAAGGTGTTGTAGAGAAATGCATACCCTCAACCTCAAGGGGGACGTAACTTGTAAAGGGACACGAAATAGAACAGAATGGAGGTGCATTAAAAAGGTCAACATTGAGCTACCATATGATCCAGCAGGCCCACTCCTCGACCTATAATCTAAGAAGAGAGAATTGGAAAGACACAGGCAGGCAAATCTGCATGGCACAGTATTACAATAGCCAAGATATGGAAGTAACCAAAAAGTCCACCAACAGATGGGTGGACACAGAAGAACTCCTCCATGTACAGATGGAATATTCGCTAGTGAAAAAAATGAAACAATGCCATTTGCAGCACCATAGATGAGTCTAGACGTAATCACGCCATCTGTAGTCATTGAGAAAGCAAAAGACACATATCCTATCATATCACTTTTTGCAGTTACTTAAAAATTGATACCAATGAAGATATTTCCACAGAGAAAGGCAATCACAGATTCATTAAAAAACTTATGGTTCACCAAATAGAAAGGGATGAGGATTGGTTACATTACCATATTGGGGTTAACAAAGATATACAAACCATGTGAAATATATAACCACCAAAGACGTACGGAAGACCAGGAGAGAGACTACTCAACATTGTGCCATAACCTACATGGGAAAAGGATGCGAGGAAGAATAGATACACGTATATGTGTGAAAGAACCACATCTTGCACACCTAGAACAAACAAACCATTGTAATCAAATTTGCTGGGATAAAAAATAAAAAGTCAATTACAAATATGAACAAGAAGTAATGAGACATAAACTAAAGGGCTTTTTCCTGGCATATTCCATTCTAATATACAACCTAGAACACCACTTCCATTAAGGCTCTGTTTCCCTAGTAAACAAATTTGGTAAAGGAGAAATGCTGCCAACTTGTGGCCGTTTCCTGCAAGAGCAGCTTTAAACTCACAGCTAATGGTCACTTAACATTCACAAGGACTCAGGGCTGTAAAGGACACTTGCCCTAAAAATTGGTGCTGAAGTAGGGAATGGACAAAACAATTCAAAACAGGCAAATGTTTCAAGAAGAGATTATGAAGAGTTATGTTTTACTCACACTCTTTTAAAAAAAAAGGAAAATGGATAAAAGCTCAACCTCAGGGAGTGTTAGACGCATGCAATCTAATCCAGAAAAAGTTTCAACTGACAGCAGTCGACTGACCATCAGCAAAAAGTCTACAAACAATAAATGCTGACGGGGTTTCAGAGAACTGTGTACCCTCTACCTGCTGGTGAGACGTAAAGGGGTAACAGCCAATAATGAGAAAAGAAAGGAGCTGTGTTTAAAAGTAAAAATGGAGGCACCATTCAATCCAGCAGGCGCATCATTGGACGTCTCACCTGAGAAGACAAGAATCGAGAAGACACAGGCCGCAAAAGCTGCAGTGCAGCCTTATTCACAATAGCCAAGACAGTGAAGCAATCAAAATGTCCAACAACAGGTGAATGGATAAAGAAGAAGTGGTCCATGTACACAATGGAATATTAGCCATGGAAAACAATGAACCATTGCTCTTTGAGGCACCACAAATGAGTCTGGAGGTAATCACGAAACATGAGGTAAGTCGGAAAGCAAAAGACCTATATTCTATGATATCACTTATAGGCGTTATCTAATAACTGACACAAATGAACATATTTCCACAGAGAAAGACACTCACAGACTTAGAAAACAAACTATGCTCATCTAAAAGGAAAGGTGGGGGAATGGATAAATTAAGATTAGTGTTACGATATGTATACAAACACATATTATATATATATCACAAAAAGACCGACCATATAGCAAGGGAGGTGTGCGGAACCCTCTGTAACATTTTACATGGGAAGAGGATCTGTACTTGAATAGACATATATAATGTACAAATGAAGCAGATTGTGTACACCTAGGAGAACCAATATTCGAAGCTTTACCCCAATTAAAAAAATTTTTAACACCAAGAAGAAATAATGAGACATAAACTTATGGGGGTTTTTCCATGCACATTCCAATGTAATTTACAACCTAGGAACACAACTTCCAGAAAGGCTCTGCTGCCCTAGTACCCAGATTTGGGAATGGAGAAATGCTGCCTGCTTGAGGCCACTTCCCACAACATCACCTTTAAACCCATTGCTAAAGGTCACTAAATATTCACCAAACTTGCAGTTCGGGAAATGACACCTGCTCTCTAAAAATTTCTGGGGTGGAAAATTGACCAAAAAATTAAACAGAGGGCAACCTTCCAAGAAGACAATTTCAAGAGTTATATTGTATTCCCAATTGTTTCCTTTTTTTAACAGAAAAGAAAACGGCGGAGAAAAATGATGAGTTTTACGAATTTTCAGAGACATGCAAACCCAAATTACAGAAACCTATCAGCTCACAGCAGCCAGAAGTGCCATTAGCATAAATGCTGCAAACAATAAATGCTGAAGCGATTGTGGAGAAATGCGTACCCTCGATTCTAAGGGGGACGTGGTAAGAGCCACTAATGAAAACACAAAGTAGGTGCTTTGAAAAGGGAAACACGGTGCTACCAGTCAATGAATCACACCCACTGCTGGGCCTATCACCTGAGAAAATGAGAATCAAAAAGTCACAGGCTGGCAATCATGCACTCCAACAATATTTACCATAGCCAACAATTGGAAGCAATGAAAATGTCCATCAACCGAGGAATGCACAAAGTAGAAGTGGTCCACGTACACAGTGGAAAATTACTCCAATAAAAAATAAAAATTAAATTTAAAAATCCAACAAAAGTAAAGAGACATCAGCTTGTGTGGGTTTGTCCAGGCACACTCCACTCTAATTTATAACCGAGAAACACCACAGGCCGCAAGGGCTTTCCCCTAGTTACAAGGGTGGGGAACATAGAACGGCTGCCACCCTATGGCAGTTACCTGCAAAACCAGCTTTAAAGCCTGTGCTAATGGTCATTTCATAGGAAGGAGTAATGCAGGACTGTAAATGAAACCCGCCCTCAAAATGTCTTGAGGGAGGTAATGGCCAAAACATTTCAAAATGTGACACATACTTTAAGAGAACACTTTCAAGAACTAAGAGGTAATCACAGCTTGAAAAATAAAAAGGACTTGCCTTCAAGCTCCATTTCAATGGATTATGAGGCACGTGCGAATTCAACCACAAAGAGGTATCAGATCACACTTGTCAGAATAACCATCAGCAAGAAAACTACAAACAATAAATGCTGAAGGTGTTGTAGAGAAATGCATACCCTCAACTTCAAGGGGGACGTAACTTGGAAAGGGCCACGAAATAGAACAGAATGGAGGTGCATTAAAAAGGTCAACATTGAGCTACCATATGATCCAGCAGGCCCACTCCTCGACCTATAATCTAAGAAGAGAGAATTGGAAAGACACAGGCAGGCAAATCTGCATGGCACAGTATTACAATAGCCAAGATATGGAAGTAACCAAAAAGTCCACCAACAGATGGGTGGACACAGAAGAACTCCTCCATGTACAGATGGAATATTCGCTAGTGAAAAAAACGAAACAATGCCATTTGCAGCACCATAGATGAGTCTAGACGTAATCACGCCACCTGTAGTCAGTGAGAAAGCAAAAGACACATATCCTATCATATCACTTTTTGGAGTTACTTAAAAATTGATACCAATGAAGATATTTCCACAGAGAAAGGCAATCACAGATTCATTAAAAAACTTATGGTTCACCAAATAGAAAGGGATGAGGATTGGTTACATTACCATATTGGGGTTAACAAAGATATACATACCATGTGAAATATATAACCACCAAAGACGTACGGAAGACCAGGAGAGAGACTACTCAACATTGTGCCATAACCTACATGGGAAAAGGATGCGAGGAAGAATAGATACACGTATATGTGTGAAAGAACCACATCTTGCACACCTAGAGCAAACAAACCATTGTAATCAAATTTGCTGGGATAAAAAATAAAAAGTCAAATACAAATATGAACAAGAAGTAATGAGACATAAACTAAAGGGCTTTTTCCTGGCATATTCCATTCTAATATACAACCTAGAACACCACTTCCATTAAGGCTCTGTTTCCCTAGTAACCAGATTTGGTAAAGGAGAAATGCTGCAGCCTTGTGGCCGTTTCCTGCAAGAGCAGCTTTAAACTCACAGCTAATGGTCACTTAACATTCACAAGGACTCAGGGCTGTAAAAGACACTTGCTCTAAACATTGGTGCTGAAGTAGGGAATGGACAAAAAAATTCAAAACAGGCAAATGTTTCAAGAAGAGATTATGAAGAGTTAAGTTTTCCTCACACTCTTTTTAAAAACAAGGAAAATGGATAAAAGCTCAACCTCAGGGAGTGTTAGACGCATGCAATCTAATCTACAAAAAGTTTCAACTTACACCAGTCGACTGACCATCAGCAAAAAGTCTACAAACAATAAATGCTGACGGGGTTTCAGAGAACTGTGTACCCTCTACCTGCTGGTGAGACGTAAAGGGGTAACAGCCAATAATGAGAAAAGAAAGGAGCTGTGTTTAAAAGTAAAAATGGAGGCACCATTCAATCCAGCAGGCGCATCATTGGACGTCTCACCTGAGAAGACAAGAATCGAGAAGACACAGGCCGCAAAAGCTGCAGTGCAGCCTTATTCACAATAGCCAAGACAGTGAAGCAATCAAAATGTCCAACAACAGGTGAATGGATAAAGAAGAAGTGGTCCATGTACACAATGGAATATTAGCCATGGAAAACAATGAACCATTGCTCTCTGAGGCACCACAAATGAGTCTGGAGGTAATCACGAAACATGAGGTAAGTCGGAAAGCAAAAGACCTATATTCTATGATATCACTTATAGGCGTTATCTAATAACTGACACAAATGAACATATTTCCACAGAGAAAGACACTCACAGACTTAGAAAACAAACTATGCTCATCTAAAAGGAAAGGTGGGGGGAATGGATAAATTAAGATTAGTGTTACGATATGTATACAAACACATATTATATATATATCACAAAAAGACCGACCATATAGCAAGGGAGGTGTGCGGAACCCTCTGTAACATTTTACATGGGAAGAGGATCTGTACTTGAATAGACATATATAATGTACAAATGAAGCAGATTGTGTACACCTAGGAGAACCAATATTCGAAGCTTTACCCCAATTAAAAAAATTTTTAACACCAAGAAGAAATAATGAGACATAAACTAATGGGGGTTTCTGCATGCATATTCCAGTGTAATTTACAACCTAGGAACACGACTTCCAGAAAGACTCTGCTGCCCTAATACCCAGATTTGTGTATGGAGAAATGCTGCCTGCTTGAGGCCACCTCCCACAACATCAGCTTTAAACCCATTGCTAAAGGTCACTAAATATTCACCAAACTTGCAGTTCGGGAAATGACACCTGCTCTCTAAAAAAGTCTGAGGTGGAAAATCGACCAAAAAATTCAAAAGAGGGCAACCTACCAAGAAGACAATAGCAAGAGTTATATTGTACTCCCAATTGTTTCCTTTTTTTAACAGAAAACGGCGGAGAAAAATGATGAGTTCTACGAATTTCCAAAGACATGCCAACCCAAATTACAAAACCCTATCAGCTCACAGCAGCCAGTAGGGCCATTAGCATAAATGCTGCAAACAATAAATGCTGAAGCGATTGTGGAGAAATGCGTACCCTCGATTCTAAGGGGGACGTGGTAAGAGCCACTAATGAAAACACAAAGTAGGTGCTTTGAAAAGGGAAACACAGTGCTACCAGTCAATGAATCACACCCACTGCTGGGCCTATCACCTGAGAAAATGAGAATCAAAAAGTCACAGGTTGGCAATCATGCACTCCAACAATATTTACCATAGCCAACAATTGGAAGCAATGAAAATGTCCATCAACCGAGGAATGCACAAAGTAGAAGTGGTCCACATACACAGTGGAAAATTACTCTAATAAAAAATAAAAATTAAATTTAAAAATCCAACAAAAGTAAAGAGACATCAGCTTGTGTGGGTTTGTCCAGGCACACTCCACTCTAATTTATAACCGAGAAACACCACAGGCCGCAAGGGCTTTCCCCTAGTTACAAGGGTGGGGAACATAGAAAGGCTGCCACCCTATGGCAGTTACCTGCAAAAGCAGCTTTAAAGCCTGTGCTAATGGTCATTTCATAGGAAGAAGTAATGCAGGACTGTAAATGAAACCTGCCCTCAAAATGTCTTGAGGGAGGTAATGGCCAAAACATTTCAAAATGTGACACATACTTTAAGAGAACACTTTGAAGAACTAAGGGTTAATCACAGCTTGAAAAATAAATAGGACTTGCCTTCAAGCTCAATTTCAAAGGATTATGAGGCACGTGCGAATTCAACCACAAAGAGGTATCAGATCACAATTGTCAGAATAACCATCAGCAAGAAAACAACAAACAATAAATGCTGAAGGTGTTGTAGAGAAATGCATACCCTCAACCTCAAGGGGGACGTAACTTGTAAAGGGACACGAAATAGAACAGAATGGAGGTGCATTAAAAAGGTCAACATTGAGCTACCATATGATCCAGCAGGCCCACTCCTCGACCTATAATCTAAGAAGAGAGAATTGGAAAGACACAGGCAGGCAAATCTGCATGGCACAGTATTACAATAGCCAAGATATGGAAGTAACCAAAAAGTCCACCAACAGATGGGTGGACACAGAAGAACTCCTCCATGTACAGATGGAATATTCGCTAGTGAAAAAAATGAAACAATGCCATTTGCAGCACCATAGATGAGTCTAGACGTAATCACGCCATCTGTAGTCATTGAGAAAGCAAAAGACACATATCCTATCATATCACTTTTTGCAGTTACTTAAAAATTGATACCAATGAAGATATTTCCACAGAGAAAGGCAATCACAGATTCATTAAAAAACTTATGGTTCACCAAATAGAAAGGGATGAGGATTGGTTACATTACCATATTGGGGTTAACAAAGATATACAAACCATGTGAAATATATAACCACCAAAGACGTACGGAAGACCAGGAGAGAGACTACTCAACATTGTGCCATAACCTACATGGGAAAAGGATGCGAGGAAGAATAGATACACGTATATGTGTGAAAGA
This sequence comes from Balaenoptera ricei, assembly GCF_028023285.1. NCBI lineage: Eukaryota > Metazoa > Chordata > Mammalia > Artiodactyla > Balaenopteridae > Balaenoptera > Balaenoptera ricei. Next base: position 75,305,732 of record NC_082654.1, read on the forward strand.
ACCACATCTTGCACACCTAGAACAAACAAACCATTGTAATCAAATTTGCTGGGATAAAAAATAAAAAGTCAATTACAAATATGAACAAGAAGTAATGAGACATAAACTAAAGGGCTTTTTCCTGGCATATTCCATTCTAATATACAACCTAGAACACCACTTCCATTAAGGCTCTGTTTCCCTAGTAAACAAATTTGGTAAAGGAGAAATGCTGCCAACTTGTGGCCGTTTCCTGCAAGAGCAGCTTTAAACTCACAGCTAATGGTCACTTAACATTCACAAGGACTCAGGGCTGTAAAGGACACTTGCCCTAAAAATTGGTGCTGAAGTAGGGAATGGACAAAACAATTCAAAACAGGCAAATGTTTCAAGAAGAGATTATGAAGAGTTATGTTTTACTCACACTCTTTTAAAAAAAAAGGAAAATGGATAAAAGCTCAACCTCAGGGAGTGTTAGACGCATGCAATCTAATCCAGAAAAAGTTTCAACTGACAGCAGTCGACTGACCATCAGCAAAAAGTCTACAAACAATAAATGCTGACGGGGTTTCAGAGAACTGTGTACCCTCTACCTGCTGGTGAGACGTAAAGGGGTAACAGCCAATAATGAGAAAAGAAAGGAGCTGTGTTTAAAAGTAAAAATGGAGGCACCATTCAATCCAGCAGGCGCATCATTGGACGTCTCACCTGAGAAGACAAGAATCGAGAAGACACAGGCCGCAAAAGCTGCAGTGCAGCCTTATTCACAATAGCCAAGACAGTGAAGCAATCAAAATGTCCAACAACAGGTGAATGGATAAAGAAGAAGTGGTCCATGTACACAATGGAATATTAGCCATGGAAAACAATGAACCATTGCTCTTTGAGGCACCACAAATGAGTCTGGAGGTAATCACGAAACATGAGGTAAGTCGGAAAGCAAAAGACCTATATTCTATGATATCACTTATAGGCGTTATCTAATAACTGACACAAATGAACATATTTCCACAGAGAAAGACACTCACAGACTTAGAAAACAAACTATGCTCATCTAAAAGGAAAGGTGGGGGAATGGATAAATTAAGATTAGTGTTACGATATGTATACAAACACATATTATATATATATCACAAAAAGACCGACCATATAGCAAGGGAGGTGTGCGGAACCCTCTGTAACATTTTACATGGGAAGAGGATCTGTACTTGAATAGACATATATAATGTACAAATGAAGCAGATTGTGTACACCTAGGAGAACCAATATTCGAAGCTTTACCCCAATTAAAAAAATTTTTAACACCAAGAAGAAATAATGAGACATAAACTTATGGGGGTTTTTCCATGCACATTCCAATGTAATTTACAACCTAGGAACACAACTTCCAGAAAGGCTCTGCTGCCCTAGTACCCAGATTTGGGAATGGAGAAATGCTGCCTGCTTGAGGCCACTTCCCACAACATCACCTTTAAACCCATTGCTAAAGGTCACTAAATATTCACCAAACTTGCAATTCGGGAAATGACACCTGCTCTCTAAAAATTTCTGGGGTGGAAAATTGACCAAAAAATTAAACAGAGGGCAACCTTCCAAGAAGACAATTTCAAGAGTTATATTGTATTCCCAATTGTTTCCTTTTTTTAACAGAAAAGAAAACGGCGGAGAAAAATGATGAGTTTTACGAATTTTCAGAGACATGCAAACCCAAATTACAGAAACCTATCAGCTCACAGCAGCCAGAAGGGCCATTAGCATAAATGCTGCAAACAATAAATGCTGAAGCGATTGTGGAGAAATGCGTACCCTCGATTCTAAGGGGGACGTGGTAAGAGCCACTAATGAAAACACAAAGTAGGTGCTTTGAAAAGGGAAACACAGTGCTACCAGTCAATGAATCACACCCACTGCTGGGCCTATCACCTGAGAAAATGAGAATCAAAAAGTCACAGGCTGGCAATCATGCACTCCAACAATATTTACCATAGCCAACAATTGGAAGCAATGAAAATGTCCATCAACCGAGGAATGCACAAAGTAGAAGTGGTCCACGTACACAGTGGAAAATTACTCCAATAAAAAATAAAAATTAAATTTAAAAATCCAACAAAAGTAAAGAGACATCAGCTTGTGTGGGTTTGTCCAGGCACACTCCACTCTAATTTATAACCGAGAAACACCACAGGCCGCAAGGGCTTTCCCCTAGTTACAAGGGTGGGGAACATAGAACGGCTGCCACCCTATGGCAGTTACCTGCAAAACCAGCTTTAAAGCCTGTGCTAATGGTCATTTCATAGGAAGGAGTAATGCAGGACTGTAAATGAAACCCGCCCTCAAAATGTCTTGAGGGAGGTAATGGCCAAAACATTTCAAAATGTGACACATACTTTAAGAGAACACTTTCAAGAACTAAGAGGTAATCACAGCTTGAAAAATAAAAAGGACTTGCCTTCAAGCTCCATTTCAATGGATTATGAGGCACGTGCGAATTCAACCACAAAGAGGTATCAGATCACACTTGTCAGAATAACCATCAGCAAGAAAACTACAAACAATAAATGCTGAAGGTGTTGTAGAGAAATGCATACCCTCAACTTCAAGGGGGACGTAACTTGGAAAGGGCCACGAAATAGAACAGAATGGAGGTGCATTAAAAAGGTCAACATTGAGCTACCATATGATCCAGCAGGCCCACTCCTCGACCTATAATCTAAGAAGAGAGAATTGGAAAGACACAGGCAGGCAAATCTGCATGGCACAGTATTACAATAGCCAAGATATGGAAGTAACCAAAAAGTCCACCAACAGATGGGTGGACACAGAAGAACTCCTCCATGTACAGATGGAATATTCGCTAGTGAAAAAAACGAAACAATGCCATTTGCAGCACCATAGATGAGTCTAGACGTAATCACGCCACCTGTAGTCAGTGAGAAAGCAAAAGACACATATCCTATCATATCACTTTTTGGAGTTACTTAAAAATTGATACCAATGAAGATATTTCCACAGAGAAAGGCAATCACAGATTCATTAAAAAACTTATGGTTCACCAAATAGAAAGGGATGAGGATTGGTTACATTACCATATTGGGGTTAACAAAGATATACATACCATGTGAAATATATAACCACCAAAGACGTACGGAAGACCAGGAGAGAGACTACTCAACATTGTGCCATAACCTACATGGGAAAAGGATGCGAGGAAGAATAGATACACGTATATGTGTGAAAGAACCACATCTTGCACACCTAGAGCAAACAAACCATTGTAATCAAATTTGCTGGGATAAAAAATAAAAAGTCAAATACAAATATGAACAAGAAGTAATGAGACATAAACTAAAGGGCTTTTTCCTGGCATATTCCATTCTAATATACAACCTAGAACACCACTTCCATTAAGGCTCTGTTTCCCTAGTAACCAGATTTGGTAAAGGAGAAATGCTGCAGCCTTGTGGCCGTTTCCTGCAAGAGCAGCTTTAAACTCACAGCTAATGGTCACTTAACATTCACAAGGACTCAGGGCTGTAAAAGACACTTGCTCTAAACATTGGTGCTGAAGTAGGGAATGGACAAAAAAATTCAAAACAGGCAAATGTTTCAAGAAGAGATTATGAAGAGTTAAGTTTTCCTCACACTCTTTTTAAAAACAAGGAAAATGGATAAAAGCTCAACCTCAGGGAGTGTTAGACGCATGCAATCTAATCTACAAAAAGTTTCAACTTACACCAGTCGACTGACCATCAGCAAAAAGTCTACAAACAATAAATGCTGACGGGGTTTCAGAGAACTGTGTACCCTCTACCTGCTGGTGAGACGTAAAGGGGTAACAGCCAATAATGAGAAAAGAAAGGAGCTGTGTTTAAAAGTAAAAATGGAGGCACCATTCAATCCAGCAGGCGCATCATTGGACGTCTCACCTGAGAAGACAAGAATCGAGAAGACACAGGCCGCAAAAGCTGCAGTGCAGCCTTATTCACAATAGCCAAGACAGTGAAGCAATCAAAATGTCCAACAACAGGTGAATGGATAAAGAAGAAGTGGTCCATGTACACAATGGAATATTAGCCATGGAAGACAATGAACCATTGCTCTCTGAGGCACCACAAATGAGTCTGGAGGTAATCACGAAACATGAGGTAAGTCGGAAAGCAAAAGACCTATATTCTATGATATCACTTATAGGCGTTATCTAATAACTGACACAAATGAACATATTTCCACAGAGAAAGACACTCACAGACTTAGAAAACAAACTATGCTCATCTAAAAGGAAAGGTGGGGGGAATGGATAAATTAAGATTAGTGTTACGATATGTATACAAACACATATTATATATATATCACAAAAAGACCGACCATATAGCAAGGGAGGTGTGCGGAACCCTCTGTAACATTTTACATGGGAAGAGGATCTGTACTTGAATAGACATATATAATGTACAAATGAAGCAGATTGTGTACACCTAGGAGAACCAATATTCGAAGCTTTACCCCAATTAAAAAAATTTTTAACACCAAGAAGAAATAATGAGACATAAACTAATGGGGGTTTCTGCATGCATATTCCAGTGTAATTTACAACCTAGGAACACGACTTCCAGAAAGACTCTGCTGCCCTAATACCCAGATTTGTGTATGGAGAAATGCTGCCTGCTTGAGGCCACCTCCCACAACATCAGCTTTAAACCCATTGCTAAAGGTCACTAAATATTCACCAAACTTGCAGTTCGGGAAATGACACCTGCTCTCTAAAAAAGTCTGAGGTGGAAAATCGACCAAAAAATTCAAAAGAGGGCAACCTACCAAGAAGACAATAGCAAGAGTTATATTGTACTCCCAATTGTTTCCTTTTTTTAACAGAAAACGGCGGAGAAAAATGATGAGTTCTACGAATTTCCAAAGACATGCCAACCCAAATTACAAAACCCTATCAGCTCACAGCAGCCAGTAGGGCCATTAGCATAAATGCTGCAAACAATAAATGCTGAAGCGATTGTGGAGAAATGCGTACCCTCGATTCTAAGGGGGACGTGGTAAGAGCCACTAATGAAAACACAAAGTAGGTGCTTTGAAAAGGGAAACACAGTGCTACCAGTCAATGAATCACACCCACTGCTGGGCCTATCACCTGAGAAAATGAGAATCAAAAAGTCACAGGTTGGCAATCATGCACTCCAACAATATTTACCATAGCCAACAATTGGAAGCAATGAAAATGTCCATCAACCGAGGAATGCACAAAGTAGAAGTGGTCCACATACACAGTGGAAAATTACTCTAATAAAAAATAAAAATTAAATTTAAAAATCCAACAAAAGTAAAGAGACATCAGCTTGTGTGGGTTTGTCCAGGCACACTCCACTCTAATTTATAACCGAGAAACACCACAGGCCGCAAGGGCTTTCCCCTAGTTACAAGGGTGGGGAACATAGAAAGGCTGCCACCCTATGGCAGTTACCTGCAAAAGCAGCTTTAAAGCCTGTGCTAATGGTCATTTCATAGGAAGAAGTAATGCAGGACTGTAAATGAAACCTGCCCTCAAAATGTCTTGAGGGAGGTAATGGCCAAAACATTTCAAAATGTGACACATACTTTAAGAGAACACTTTGAAGAACTAAGGGTTAATCACAGCTTGAAAAATAAATAGGACTTGCCTTCAAGCTCAATTTCAAAGGATTATGAGGCACGTGCGAATTCAACCACAAAGAGGTATCAGATCACAATTGTCAGAATAACCATCAGCAAGAAAACAACAAACAATAAATGCTGAAGGTGTTGTAGAGAAATGCATACCCTCAACCTCAAGGGGGACGTAACTTGTAAAGGGACACGAAATAGAACAGAATGGAGGTGCATTAAAAAGGTCAACATTGAGCTACCATATGATCCAGCAGGCCCACTCCTCGACCTATAATCTAAGAAGAGAGAATTGGAAAGACACAGGCAGGCAAATCTGCATGGCACAGTATTACAATAGCCAAGATATGGAAGTAACCAAAAAGTCCACCAACAGATGGGTGGACACAGAAGAACTCCTCCATGTACAGATGGAATATTCGCTAGTGAAAAAAATGAAACAATGCCATTTGCAGCACCATAGATGAGTCTAGACGTAATCACGCCATCTGTAGTCATTGAGAAAGCAAAAGACACATATCCTATCATATCACTTTTTGCAGTTACTTAAAAATTGATACCAATGAAGATATTTCCACAGAGAAAGGCAATCACAGATTCATTAAAAAACTTATGGTTCACCAAATAGAAAGGGATGAGGATTGGTTACATTACCATATTGGGGTTAACAAAGATATACAAACCATGTGAAATATATAACCACCAAAGACGTACGGAAGACCAGGAGAGAGACTACTCAACATTGTGCCATAACCTACATGGGAAAAGGATGCGAGGAAGAATAGATACACGTATATGTGTGAAAGAACCACATCTTGCACACCTAGAACAAACAAACCATTGTAATCAAATTTGCTGGGATAAAAAATAAAAAGTCAATTACAAATATGAACAAGAAGTAATGAGACATAAACTAAAGGGCTTTTTCCTGGCATATTCCATTCTAATATACAACCTAGAACACCACTTCCATTAAGGCTCTGTTTCCCTAGTAAACAAATTTGGTAAAGGAGAAATGCTGCCAACTTGTGGCCGTTTCCTGCAAGAGCAGCTTTAAACTCACAGCTAATGGTCACTTAACATTCACAAGGACTCAGGGCTGTAAAGGACACTTGCCCTAAAAATTGGTGCTGAAGTAGGGAATGGACAAAACAATTCAAAACAGGCAAATGTTTCAAGAAGAGATTATGAAGAGTTATGTTTTACTCACACTCTTTTAAAAAAAAAGGAAAATGGATAAAAGCTCAACCTCAGGGAGTGTTAGACGCATGCAATCTAATCCAGAAAAAGTTTCAACTGACAGCAGTCGACTGACCATCAGCAAAAAGTCTACAAACAATAAATGCTGACGGGGTTTCAGAGAACTGTGTACCCTCTACCTGCTGGTGAGACGTAAAGGGGTAACAGCCAATAATGAGAAAAGAAAGGAGCTGTGTTTAAAAGTAAAAATGGAGGCACCATTCAATCCAGCAGGCGCATCATTGGACGTCTCACCTGAGAAGACAAGAATCGAGAAGACACAGGCCGCAAAAGCTGCAGTGCAGCCTTATTCACAATAGCCAAGACAGTGAAGCAATCAAAATGTCCAACAACAGGTGAATGGATAAAGAAGAAGTGGTCCATGTACACAATGGAATATTAGCCATGGAAAACAATGAACCATTGCTCTTTGAGGCACCACAAATGAGTCTGGAGGTAATCACGAAACATGAGGTAAGTCGGAAAGCAAAAGACCTATATTCTATGATATCACTTATAGGCGTTATCTAATAACTGACACAAATGAACATATTTCCACAGAGAAAGACACTCACAGACTTAGAAAACAAACTATGCTCATCTAAAAGGAAAGGTGGGGGAATGGATAAATTAAGATTAGTGTTACGATATGTATACAAACACATATTATATATATATCACAAAAAGACCGACCATATAGCAAGGGAGGTGTGCGGAACCCTCTGTAACATTTTACATGGGAAGAGGATCTGTACTTGAATAGACATATATAATGTACAAATGAAGCAGATTGTGTACACCTAGGAGAACCAATATTCGAAGCTTTACCCCAATTAAAAAAATTTTTAACACCAAGAAGAAATAATGAGACATAAACTTATGGGGGTTTTTCCATGCACATTCCAATGTAATTTACAACCTAGGAACACAACTTCCAGAAAGGCTCTGCTGCCCTAGTACCCAGATTTGGGAATGGAGAAATGCTGCCTGCTTGAGGCCACTTCCCACAACATCACCTTTAAACCCATTGCTAAAGGTCACTAAATATTCACCAAACTTGCAATTCGGGAAATGACACCTGCTCTCTAAAAATTTCTGGGGTGGAAAATTGACCAAAAAATTAAACAGAGGGCAACCTTCCAAGAAGACAATTTCAAGAGTTATATTGTATTCCCAATTGTTTCCTTTTTTTAACAGAAAAGAAAACGGCGGAGAAAAATGATGAGTTTTACGAATTTTCAGAGACATGCAAACCCAAATTACAGAAACCTATCAGCTCACAGCAGCCAGAAGGGCCATTAGCATAAATGCTGCAAACAATAAATGCTGAAGCGATTGTGGAGAAATGCGTACCCTCGATTCTAAGGGGGACGTGGTAAGAGCCACTAATGAAAACACAAAGTAGGTGCTTTGAAAAGGGAAACACAGTGCTACCAGTCAATGAATCACACCCACTGCTGGGCCTATCACCTGAGAAAATGAGAATCAAAAAGTCACAGGCTGGCAATCATGCACTCCAACAATATTTACCATAGCCAACAATTGGAAGCAATGAAAATGTCCATCAACCGAGGAATGCACAAAGTAGAAGTGGTCCACGTACACAGTGGAAAATTACTCCAATAAAAAATAAAAATTAAATTTAAAAATCCAACAAAAGTAAAGAGACATCAGCTTGTGTGGGTTTGTCCAGGCACACTCCACTCTAATTTATAACCGAGAAACACCACAGGCCGCAAGGGCTTTCCCCTAGTTACAAGGGTGGGGAACATAGAACGGCTGCCACCCTATGGCAGTTACCTGCAAAACCAGCTTTAAAGCCTGTGCTAATGGTCATTTCATAGGAAGGAGTAATGCAGGACTGTAAATGAAACCCGCCCTCAAAATGTCTTGAGGGAGGTAATGGCCAAAACATTTCAAAATGTGACACATACTTTAAGAGAACACTTTCAAGAACTAAGAGGTAATCACAGCTTGAAAAATAAAAAGGACTTGCCTTCAAGCTCCATTTCAATGGATTATGAGGCACGTGCGAATTCAACCACAAAGAGGTATCAGATCACACTTGTCAGAATAACCATCAGCAAGAAAACTACAAACAATAAATGCTGAAGGTGTTGTAGAGAAATGCATACCCTCAACTTCAAGGGGGACGTAACTTGGAAAGGGCCACGAAATAGAACAGAATGGAGGTGCATTAAAAAGGTCAACATTGAGCTACCATATGATCCAGCAGGCCCACTCCTCGACCTATAATCTAAGAAGAGAGAATTGGAAAGACACAGGCAGGCAAATCTGCATGGCACAGTATTACAATAGCCAAGATATGGAAGTAACCAAAAAGTCCACCAACAGATGGGTGGACACAGAAGAACTCCTCCATGTACAGATGGAATATTCGCTAGTGAAAAAAACGAAACAATGCCATTTGCAGCACCATAGATGAGTCTAGACGTAATCACGCCACCTGTAGTCAGTGAGAAAGCAAAAGACACATATCCTATCATATCACTTTTTGGAGTTACTTAAAAATTGATACCAATGAAGATATTTCCACAGAGAAAGGCAATCACAGATTCATTAAAAAACTTATGGTTCACCAAATAGAAAGGGATGAGGATTGGTTACATTACCATATTGGGGTTAACAAAGATATACATACCATGTGAAATATATAACCACCAAAGACGTACGGAAGACCAGGAGAGAGACTACTCAACATTGTGCCATAACCTACATGGGAAAAGGATGCGAGGAAGAATAGATACACGTATATGTGTGAAAGAACCACATCTTGCACACCTAGAGCAAACAAACCATTGTAATCAAATTTGCTGGGATAAAAAATAAAAAGTCAAATACAAATATGAACAAGAAGTAATGAGACATAAACTAAAGGGCTTTTTCCTGGCATATTCCATTCTAATATACAACCTAGAACACCACTTCCATTAAGGCTCTGTTTCCCTAGTAACCAGATTTGGTAAAGGAGAAATGCTGCAGCCTTGTGGCCGTTTCCTGCAAGAGCAGCTTTAAACTCACAGCTAATGGTCACTTAACATTCACAAGGACTCAGGGCTGTAAAAGACACTTGCTCTAAACATTGGTGCTGAAGTAGGGAATGGACAAAAAAATTCAAAACAGGCAAATGTTTCAAGAAGAGATTATGAAGAGTTAAGTTTTCCTCACACTCTTTTTAAAAACAAGGAAAATGGATAAAAGCTCAACCTCAGGGAGTGTTAGACGCATGCAATCTAATCTACAAAAAGTTTCAACTTACACCAGTCGACTGACCATCAGCAAAAAGTCTACAAACAATAAATGCTGACGGGGTTTCAGAGAACTGTGTACCCTCTACCTGCTGGTGAGACGTAAAGGGGTAACAGCCAATAATGAGAAAAGAAAGGAGCTGTGTTTAAAAGTAAAAATGGAGGCACCATTCAATCCAGCAGGCGCATCATTGGACGTCTCACCTGAGAAGACAAGAATCGAGAAGACACAGGCCGCAAAAGCTGCAGTGCAGCCTTATTCACAATAGCCAAGACAGTGAAGCAATCAAAATGTCCAACAACAGGTGAATGGATAAAGAAGAAGTGGTCCATGTACACAATGGAATATTAGCCATGGAAAACAATGAACCATTGCTCTCTGAGGCACCACAAATGAGTCTGGAGGTAATCACGAAACATGAGGTAAGTCGGAAAGCAAAAGACCTATATTCTATGATATCACTTATAGGCGTTATCTAATAACTGACACAAATGAACATATTTCCACAGAGAAAGACACTCACAGACTTAGAAAACAAACTATGCTCATCTAAAAGGAAAGGTGGGGGGAATGGATAAATTAAGATTAGTGTTACGATATGTATACAAACACATATTATATATATATCACAAAAAGACCGACCATATAGCAAGGGAGGTGTGCGGAACCCTCTGTAACATTTTACATGGGAAGAGGATCTGTACTTGAATAGACATATATAATGTACAAATGAAGCAGATTGTGTACACCTAGGAGAACCAATATTCGAAGCTTTACCCCAATTAAAAAAATTTTTAACACCAAGAAGAAATAATGAGACATAAACTAATGGGGGTTTCTGCATGCATATTCCAGTGTAATTTACAACCTAGGAACACGACTTCCAGAAAGACTCTGCTGCCCTAATACCCAGATTTGTGTATGGAGAAATGCTGCCTGCTTGAGGCCACCTCCCACAACATCAGCTTTAAACCCATTGCTAAAGGTCACTAAATATTCACCAAACTTGCAGTTCGGGAAATGACACCTGCTCTCTAAAAAAGTCTGAGGTGGAAAATCGACCAAAAAATTCAAAAGAGGGCAACCTACCAAGAAGACAATAGCAAGAGTTATATTGTACTCCCAATTGTTTCCTTTTTTTAACAGAAAACGGCGGAGAAAAATGATGAGTTCTACGAATTTCCAAAGACATGCCAACCCAAATTACAAAACCCTATCAGCTCACAGCAGCCAGTAGGGCCATTAGCATAAATGCTGCAAACAATAAATGCTGAAGCGATTGTGGAGAAATGCGTACCCTCGATTCTAAGGGGGACGTGGTAAGAGCCACTAATGAAAACACAAAGTAGGTGCTTTGAAAAGGGAAACACAGTGCTACCAGTCAATGAATCACACCCACTGCTGGGCCTATCACCTGAGAAAATGAGAATCAAAAAGTCACAGGTTGGCAATCATGCACTCCAACAATATTTACCATAGCCAACAATTGGAAGCAATGAAAATGTCCATCAACCGAGGAATGCACAAAGTAGAAGTGGTCCACATACACAGTGGAAAATTACTCTAATAAAAAATAAAAATTAAATTTAAAAATCCAACAAAAGTAAAGAGACATCAGCTTGTGTGGGTTTGTCCAGGCACACTCCACTCTAATTTATAACCGAGAAACACCACAGGCCGCAAGGGCTTTCCCCTAGTTACAAGGGTGGGGAACATAGAAAGGCTGCCACCCTATGGCAGTTACCTGCAAAAGCAGCTTTAAAGCCTGTGCTAATGGTCATTTCATAGGAAGAAGTAATGCAGGACTGTAAATGAAACCTGCCCTCAAAATGTCTTGAGGGAGGTAATGGCCAAAACATTTCAAAATGTGACACATACTTTAAGAGAACACTTTGAAGAACTAAGGGTTAATCACAGCTTGAAAAATAAATAGGACTTGCCTTCAAGCTCAATTTCAAAGGATTATGAGGCACGTGCGAATTCAACCACAAAGAGGTATCAGATCACAATTGTCAGAATAACCATCAGCAAGAAAACAACAAACAATAAATGCTGAAGGTGTTGTAGAGAAATGCATACCCTCAACCTCAAGGGGGACGTAACTTGTAAAGGGACACGAAATAGAACAGAATGGAGGTGCATTAAAAAGGTCAACATTGAGCTACCATATGATCCAGCAGGCCCACTCCTCGACCTATAATCTAAGAAGAGAGAATTGGAAAGACACAGGCAGGCAAATCTGCATGGCACAGTATTACAATAGCCAAGATATGGAAGTAACCAAAAAGTCCACCAACAGATGGGTGGACACAGAAGAACTCCTCCATGTACAGATGGAATATTCGCTAGTGAAAAAAATGAAACAATGCCATTTGCAGCACCATAGATGAGTCTAGACGTAATCACGCCATCTGTAGTCATTGAGAAAGCAAAAGACACATATCCTATCATATCACTTTTTGCAGTTACTTAAAAATTGATACCAATGAAGATATTTCCACAGAGAAAGGCAATCACAGATTCATTAAAAAACTTATGGTTCACCAAATAGAAAGGGATGAGGATTGGTTACATTACCATATTGGGGTTAACAAAGATATACAAACCATGTGAAATATATAACCACCAAAGACGTACGGAAGACCAGGAGAGAGACTACTCAACATTGTGCCATAACCTACATGGGAAAAGGATGCGAGGAAGAATAGATACACGTATATGTGTGAAAGAACCACATCTTGCACACCTAGAACAAACAAACCATTGTAATCAAATTTGCTGGGATAAAAAATAAAAAGTCAATTACAAATATGAACAAGAAGTAATGAGACATAAACTAAAGGGCTTTTTCCTGGCATATTCCATTCTAATATACAACCTAGAACACCACTTCCATTAAGGCTCTGTTTCCCTAGTAAACAAATTTGGTAAAGGAGAAATGCTGCCAACTTGTGGCCGTTTCCTGCAAGAGCAGCTTTAAACTCACAGCTAATGGTCACTTAACATTCACAAGGACTCAGGGCTGTAAAGGACACTTGCCCTAAAAATTGGTGCTGAAGTAGGGAATGGACAAAACAATTCAAAACAGGCAAATGTTTCAAGAAGAGATTATGAAGAGTTATGTTTTACTCACACTCTTTTAAAAAAAAAGGAAAATGGATAAAAGCTCAACCTCAGGGAGTGTTAGACGCATGCAATCTAATCCAGAAAAAGTTTCAACTGACAGCAGTCGACTGACCATCAGCAAAAAGTCTACAAACAATAAATGCTGACGGGGTTTCAGAGAACTGTGTACCCTCTACCTGCTGGTGAGACGTAAAGGGGTAACAGCCAATAATGAGAAAAGAAAGGAGCTGTGTTTAAAAGTAAAAATGGAGGCACCATTCAATCCAGCAGGCGCATCATTGGACGTCTCACCTGAGAAGACAAGAATCGAGAAGACACAGGCCGCAAAAGCTGCAGTGCAGCCTTATTCACAATAGCCAAGACAGTGAAGCAATCAAAATGTCCAACAACAGGTGAATGGATAAAGAAGAAGTGGTCCATGTACACAATGGAATATTAGCCATGGAAAACAATGAACCATTGCTCTTTGAGGCACCACAAATGAGTCTGGAGGTAATCACGAAACATGAGGTAAGTCGGAAAGCAAAAGACCTATATTCTATGATATCACTTATAGGCGTTATCTAATAATGACACAAATGAACATATTTCCACAGAGAAAGACACTCACAGACTTAGAAAACAAACTATGCTCATCTAAAAGGAAAGGTGGGGGGAATGGATAAATTAAGATTAGTGTTACGATATGTATACAAACACATATTATATATATATCACAAAAAGACCGACCATATAGCAAGGGAGGTGTGCGGAACCCTCTGTAACATTTTACATGGGAAGAGGATCTGTACTTGAATAGACATATATAATGTACAAATGAAGCAGATTGTGTACACCTAGGAGAACCAATATTCGAAGCTTTACCCCAATTAAAAAAATTTTTAACACCAAGAAGAAATAATGAGACATAAACTTATGGGGGTTTTTCCATGCACATTCCAATGTAATTTACAACCTAGGAACACAACTTCCAGAAAGGCTCTGCTGCCCTAGTACCCAGATTTGGGAATGGAGAAATGCTGCCTGCTTGAGGCCACTTCCCACAACATCACCTTTAAACCCATTGCTAAAGGTCACTAAATATTCACCAAACTTGCAATTCGGGAAATGACACCTGCTCTCTAAAAATTTCTGGGGTGGAAAATTGACCAAAAAATTAAACAGAGGGCAACCTTCCAAGAAGACAATTTCAAGAGTTATATTGTATTCCCAATTGTTTCCTTTTTTTAACAGAAAAGAAAACGGCGGAGAAAAATGATGAGTTTTACGAATTTTCAGAGACATGCAAACCCAAATTACAGAAACCTATCAGCTCACAGCAGCCAGAAGGGCCATTAGCATAAATGCTGCAAACAATAAATGCTGAAGCGATTGTGGAGAAATGCGTACCCTTGATTCTAAGGGGGACGTGGTAAGAGCCACTAATGAAAACACAAAGTAGGTGCTTTGAAAAGGGAAACACGGTGCTACCAGTCAATGAATCACACCCACTGCTGGGCCTATCACCTGAGAAAATGAGAATCAAAAAGTCACAGGCTGGCAATCATGCACTCCAACAATATTTACCATAGCCAACAATTGGAAGCAATGAAAATGTCCATCAACCGAGGAATGCACAAAGTAGAAGTGGTCCACGTACACAGTGGAAAATTACTCCAATAAAAAATAAAAATTAAATTTAAAAATCCAACAAAAGTAAAGAGACATCAGCTTGTGTGGGTTTGTCCAGGCACACTCCACTCTAATTTATAACCGAGAAACACCACAGGCCACAAGGGCTTTCCCCTAGTTACAAGGGTGGGGAACATAGAACGGCTGCCACCCTATGGCAGTTACCTGCAAAACCAGCTTTAAAGCCTGTGCTAATGGTCATTTCATAGGAAGGAGTAATGCAGGACTGTAAATGAAACCTGCCCTCAAAATGTCTTGAGGGAGGTAATGGCCAAAACATTTCAAAATGTGACACATACTTTAAGAGAACACTTTCAAGAACTAAGAGGTAATCACAGCTTGAAAAATAAAAAGGACTTGCCTTCAAGCTCAATTTCAGTGGATTATGAGGCACGTGCGAATTCAACCACAAAGAGGTATCAGATCACACTTGTCAGAATAACCATCAGCAAGAAAACTACAAACAATAAATGCTGAAGGTGTTGTAGAGAAATGCATACCCTCAACTTCAAGGGGGACGTAACTTGGAAAGGGCCACGAAATAGAACAGAATGGAGGTGCATTAAAAAGGTCAACATTGAGCTACCATATGATCCAGCAGGCCCACTCCTCGACCTATAATCTAAGAAGAGAGAATTGGAAAGACACAGGCAGGCAAATCTGCATGGCACAGTATTACAATAGCCAAGATATGGAAGTAACCAAAAAGTCCACCAACAGATGGGTGGACACAGAAGAACTCCTCCATGTACAGATGGAATATTCGCTAGTGAAAAAAACGAAACAATGCCATTTGCAGCACCATAGATGAGTCTAGACGTAATCACGCCACCTGTAGTCAGTGAGAAAGCAAAAGACACATATCCTATCATATCACTTTTTGGAGTTACTTAAAAATTGATACCAATGAAGATATTTCCACAGAGAAAGGCAATCACAGATTCATTAAAAAACTTATGGTTCACCAAATAGAAAGGGATGAGGATTGGTTACATTACCATATTGGGGTTAACAAAGATATACATACCATGTGAAATATATAACCACCAAAGACGTACGGAAGACCAGGAGAGAGACTACTCAACATTGTGCCATAACCTACATGGGAAAAGGATGCGAGGAAGAATAGATACACGTATATGTGTGAAAGAACCACATCTTGCACACCTAGAGCAAACAAACCATTGTAATCAAATTTGCTGGGATAAAAAATAAAAAGTCAATTACAAATATGAACAAGAAGTAATGAGACATAAACTAAAGGGCTTTTTCCTGGCATATTCCATTCTAATATACAACTTAGAACACCACTTCCATTAAGGCTCTGTTTCCCTAGTAAACAAATTTGGTAAAGGAGAAATGCTGCAGCCTTGTGGCCGTTTCCTGCAAGAACAGCTTTAAACTCACAGCTAATGGTCACTTAACATTCACAAGGACTCAGGGCTGTAAAGGACACTTGGTCTAAATATTGGTGCTGAAGTAGGGAATGGACAAAAAAATTCAAAACTGGCAAATGTTTCAAGAAGAGATTATGAAGAGTTAAGTTTTACTCACACACTTTTTAAAAAAAAAGTAAAATGAATAAAAGCTCAACCTCAGGGAGTGTTAGACGCATGCAATCTAATCTACAAAAAGTTTCAACTTACACCAGTCGACTGACCATCAGCAAAAAGTCTACAAACAATAAATGCTGACGGGGTTTCAGAGAACTGTGTACCCTCTATCTGCTGGTGAGACGTAAAGGGGTAACAGCCAATAATGAGAAAAGAAAGAAGCTGTGTTTAAAAGTAAAAATGGAGGTACCATTCAATCCAGCAGGCGCATCATTGGACTTCTCACCTGAGAAGACAAGAATCGAGAAGACACAGGCCGCAAAAGCTGCAGTGCAGCCTTATTCACAATAGCCAAGACAGTGAAGCAATCAAAATGTCCAACAACAGGTGAATGGATAAAGAAGTGGTCCATGTACACAATGGACTATTAGCCATGGAAGACAATGAACCATTGCTCTCTGAGGCACCACAAATGAGTCTGGAGGTAATCACGAAACATGAGGTAAGTCGGAAAGCAAAAGACCTATATTCTATGATATCACTTATAGGCGTTATCTAATAACTGACACAAATGAACATATTTCCACAGAGAAAGACACTCACAGACTTAGAAAACAAACTATGCTCATCTAAAAGGAAAGGTGGGGGGAATGGATAAATTAAGATTAGTGTTACTATATGTATACAAACACATATTTTATACATATCTCAAAAAGACCGACCATATAGCAAGGGAGGTCTGCGGAACCCTCTGTAACATTTTACATGGGAAGAGGATCTGTACTTGAATAGACATATATAATGTACAAATGAAGCAGATTGTGTACACCTAGGAGAACCAATATTCTAAGTTTACCCCAATTAAAAAAATTTTTAACACCAAGAAGAAATAATGAGACATAAACTTATGGGGGTTTTTCCATGCACATTCCAATGTAATTTACAACCTAGGAACACAACTTCCAGAAAGGCTCTGCTGCCCTAGTACCCAGATTTGGGAATGGAGAAATGCTGCCTGCTTGAGGCCACTTCCCACAACATCACCTTTAAACCCATTGCTAAAGGTCGCTAAATATTCACCAAACTTGCAGTTCGGGAAATGACACCTGCTCTCTAAAAATTTCTGGGGTGGAAAATTGACCAAAAAATTAAACAGAGGGCAACCTTCCAAGAAGACAATTTCAAGAGTTATATTGTATTCCCAATTGTTTCCTTTTTTTAACAGAAAAGAAAACGGCGGAGAAAAATGATGAGTTTTACGAATTTTCAGAGACATGCAAACCCAAATTACAGAAACCTATCAGCTCACAGCAGCCAGAAGGGCCATTAGCATAAATGCTGCAAACAATAAATGCTGAAGCGATTGTGGAGAAATGCGTACCCTCGATTCTAAGGGGGACGTGGTAAGAGCCACTAATGAAAACACAAAGTAGGTGCTTTGAAAAGGGAAACACGGTGCTACCAGTCAATGAATCACACCCACTGCTGGGCCTATCACCTGAGAAAATGAGAATCAAAAAGTCACAGGCTGGCAATCATGCACTCCAACAATATTTACCATAGCCAACAATTGGAAGCAATGAAAATGTCCATCAACCGAGGAATGCACAAAGTAGAAGTGGTCCACGTACACAGTGGAAAATTACTCCAATAAAAAATAAAAATTAAATTTAAAAATCCAACAAAAGTAAAGAGACATCAGCTTGTGTGGGTTTGTCCAGGCACACTCCACTCTAATTTATAACCGAGAAACACCACAGGCCACAAGGGCTTTCCCCTAGTTACAAGGGTGGGGAACATAGAACGGCTGCCACCCTATGGCAGTTACCTGCAAAACCAGCTTTAAAGCCTGTGCTAATGGTCATTTCATAGGAAGGAGTAATGCAGGACTGTAAATGAAACCCGCCCTCAAAATGTCTTGAGGGAGGTAATGGCCAAAACATTTCAAAATGTGACACATACTTTAAGAGAACACTTTCAAGAACTAAGAGGTAATCACAGCTTGAAAAATAAAAAGGACTTGCCTTCAAGCTCCATTTCAATGGATTATGAGGCACGTGCGAATTCAACCACAAAGAGGTATCAGATCACACTTGTCAGAATAACCATCAGCAAGAAAACTACAAACAATAAATGCTGAAGGTGTTGTAGAGAAATGCATACCCTCAACTTCAAGGGGGACGTAACTTGGAAAGGGCCACGAAATAGAACAGAATGGAGGTGCATTAAAAAGGTCAACATTGAGCTACCATATGATCCAGCAGGCCCACTCCTCGACCTATAATCTAAGAAGAGAGAATTGGAAAGACACAGGCAGGCAAATCTGCATGGCACAGTATTACAATAGCCAAGATATGGAAGTAACCAAAAAGTCCACCAACAGATGGGTGGACACAGAAGAACTCCTCCATGTACAGATGGAATATTCGCTAGTGAAAAAAACGAAACAATGCCATTTGCAGCACCATAGATGAGTCTAGACGTAATCACGCCACCTGTAGTCAGTGAGAAAGCAAAAGACACATATCCTATCATATCACTTTTTGGAGTTACTTAAAAATTGATACCAATGAAGATATTTCCACAGAGAAAGGCAATCACAGATTCATTAAAAAACTTATGGTTCACCAAATAGAAAGGGATGAGGATTGGTTACATTACCATATTGGGGTTAACAAAGATATACATACCATGTGAAATATATAACCACCAAAGACGTACGGAAGACCAGGAGAGAGACTACTCAACATTGTGCCATAACCTACATGGGAAAAGGATGCGAGGAAGAATAGATACACGTATATGTGTGAAAGAACCACATCTTGCACACCTAGAGCAAACAAACCATTGTAATCAAATTTGCTGGGATAAAAAATAAAAAGTCAATTACAAATATGAACAAGAAGTAATGAGACATAAACTAAAGGGCTTTTTCCTGGCATATTCCATTCTAATATACAACCTAGAACACCACTTCCATTAAGGCTCTGTTTCCCTAGTAACCAGATTTGGTAAAGGAGAAATGCTGCAGCCTTGTGGCCGTTTCCTGCAAGAGCAGCTTTAAACTCACAGCTAATGGTCACTTAACATTCACAAGGACTCAGGGCTGTAAAAGACACTTGCTCTAAACATTGGTGCTGAAGTAGGGAATGGACAAAAAAATTCAAAACAGGCAAATGTTTCAAGAAGAGATTATGAAGAGTTAAGTTTTCCTCACACTCTTTTTAAAAACAAGGAAAATGGATAAAAGCTCAACCTCAGGGAGTGTTAGACGCATGCAATCTAATCTACAAAAAGTTTCAACTTACACCAGTCGACTGACCATCAGCAAAAAGTCTACAAACAATAAATGCTGACGGGGTTTCAGAGAACTGTGTACCCTCTACCTGCTGGTGAGACGTAAAGGGGTAACAGCCAATAATGAGAAAAGAAAGGAGCTGTGTTTAAAAGTAAAAATGGAGGCACCATTCAATCCAGCAGGCGCATCATTGGACGTCTCACCTGAGAAGACAAGAATCGAGAAGACACAGGCCGCAAAAGCTGCAGTGCAGCCTTATTCACAATAGTCAAGACAGTGAAGCAATCAAAATGTCCAACAACAGGTGAATGGATAAAGAAGAAGTGGTCCATGTACACAATGGAATATTAGCCATGGAAAACAATGAACCATTGCTCTTTGAGGCACCACAAATGAGTCTGGAGGTAATCACGAAACATGAGGTAAGTCGGAAAGCAAAAGACCTATATTCTATGATATCACTTATAGGCGTTATCTAATAACTGACACAAATGAACATATTTCCACAGAGAAAGACACTCACAGACTTAGAAAACAAACTATGCTCATCTAAAAGGAAAGGTGGGGGGAATGGATAAATTAAGATTAGTGTTACGATATGTATACAAACACATATTATATATATATCACAAAAAGACCGACCATATAGCAAGGGAGGTGTGCGGAACCCTCTGTAACATTTTACATGGGAAGAGGATCTGTACTTGAATAGACATATATAATGTACAAATGAAGCAGATTGTGTACACCTAGGAGAACCAATATTCGAAGCTTTACCCCAATTAAAAAAATTTTTAACACCAAGAAGAAATAATGAGACA
This sequence comes from Balaenoptera ricei, assembly GCF_028023285.1. NCBI lineage: Eukaryota > Metazoa > Chordata > Mammalia > Artiodactyla > Balaenopteridae > Balaenoptera > Balaenoptera ricei. The sequence goes on from NC_082654.1 coordinate 75,326,335, forward strand.
TAAACTTATGGGGGTTTTTCCATGCACATTCCAATGTAATTTACAACCTAGGAACACAACTTCCAGAAAGGCTCTGCTGCCCTAGTACCCAGATTTGGGAATGGAGAAATGCTGCCTGCTTGAGGCCACTTCCCACAACATCACCTTTAAACCCATTGCTAAAGGTCACTAAATATTCACCAAACTTGCAGTTCGGGAAATGACACCTGCTCTCTAAAAAAATTCTGGGGTGTAAAATCGATCAAAAAATTCAAAAGAGGGCAACCTTCCAAGAAGACAATAGCAAGAGTTATATTGTACTCCCAATTGTTTCCTTTTTTAACAGAAAAGAAAACGGCAGAAAAAAATGATGAGTTTTACGAATTTTCAAAGACATGGAAACCCAAATTACAAAAACCTATCAGCTCACAGCAGCCAGAAGGGCCATTAGCATAAATGCTGCAAACAATAAATGCTGAAGCGATTGTGGAGAAATGCGTACCCTCGATTCTAAGGGGGACGTGGTAAGAGCCACTAATAAAAACACAAAGAAGGTGCTTTGAAAAGGGTAACACGGTGCTACCAGTCAATCAATCACACCCACTGCTGGGCCTATCACGTGAGAAAATGAGAATTAAAAAGTCACAGGCTGGCAATCCTGCACTCCAACAATATTTACCATAGCCAACCCTTGGAAGCAATGAAAATGTCCATCAACCGAGGAATGCACAAAGTAGAAGTGGTCCACGTACACAGTGGAAAATTACTCCAATAAAAAATAAAAAGTAAATTTAAAAAACCAACAAAAGTAAGGAGACATCAGCTTCTGTGGGTTTCTCCGGGCACACTCCACTCTAATTTAAAATCGAGAAACACCACAGGCTGCAAGGGCTTTTCCCTAGGTACCAGGGTGGGGAACATAGAAAGGCTGCCACCCTCTGGCAGTTACCTGCAAAAGCAGCTTTAAAGGCTGTGCTAATGGTCATTTCATAGGAACAAGTACTGCAGAACTGTAAATGAAACCTGCCCTCAAAATGTCTTGAGGGAGGTAATGGCCAAAACATTTCAAAATGTGACACATACTTTAAGAGAACACTTTGAAGAACTAAGGGGTAATCACAGCTTGAAAAGTAAAAAGGACATGCCCTAAAGCTCAATTTCAATGGATTATGTGGCACATGCGAATTCAACCACAAAGAGGTATCAGCTCACACTTGTCGAAATAACCATCAGCAAGAGATCTACAAACAATAAATGCTGAAGGTGTTGTGGAGGAATGCGTAACCTCAACTTTAAGTGGGATGTAACTTGGAAAGAGCCACTAAAGAGAACAGAATGGACGTGCCTTAAAAATGTAAACATTGAGCTACCATATGACCCAGCAATCCCACTACTGGGTATACACCCAGAGAAAACCATAATTCAAAAATACACATGCACCCGAATGTTTATTACAGCACTATTTACAATAGCCAGGTCATGGAATCAACCTAAATGCCCATCAACAGACGAATGGATAAAGAAGTTGTGGTACATATATAGAATGGAATATTACTCAGCCACAAAAAGGAGCCAAATTGAGTCATTCGTTGAGACGTGGATGGATCTAGAGACTGTCATACAGAGTGAAGTAAGTCAGAAAGAGAAAAACAAATATCGTATATTAACGCAGGTATGTGGAACCTAGAAAATTGGTACAGATGAGCCAGTTTGCAGGGCAGAAGTTGAGACACAGATGTAGAGTGCAGACATATGGACACCAAGGGGGGGAAAATGCGGTGGGGTGGGGATGGTGTTGTGCTGAATTGGGAGATTGGGATTGACATGTATACACTGATGTGTATAAAATTGATGACTGATAAGAACCTGCAGTAAAAAAAAAAACAAACAAAACAAATAATACTAAACTTTCATTTGGTTATTTGTATGGAAATATGTTAATATAAATGTTTCAGATATTACATGAAATTTCTAAAAATCTTATATGTTCTGGTATAATGTTATCATTCATAATCCTAGTTATTACTTTAAAATGTATATCTCAGAAATAACTAATTTTCTTGTCAACTGCATTATTATAAACTTTCATCAAATCTTTAACCGTGGTCATTTTTAAGTCTTTTGTTATTTACAGACAGTTCTGGGTGTACTCTGATGCTTTTGCAAATATGTTCCTATAAAAGGGTTTCATCTTTATGAAATTCATGGAAAAGACTCTGACAAGTACAGGTTTCTGGTAACTCTACTGTACTGCTGAACTGAATGAATAAGCATTTTCAGAACTCTAATGATAAAACTAATGAACTCATAAAAGTGCTAACAAAAGATGAAGATGAAAAAAAAATTAATTACATGGGGCTGAGTGAACTGATGACGATAAGTATAATTTTTGTTACTTTCTGTTTGAATTAAAAAAAAATCCCACAAGGACTCAGAGGCAAAGAATATACAAATCAATTTTCACTGCAAAGTAAAGCAGCTGCTACAGTGAAGGATTACTGGACTGAATGTCAATATTATGACATAGTATGAGTGTGTTTCATGTTTGGTAATTGCAATCATTGTTGCTTTTGTTGTGATCATCCATGTACAATGCTTGATGTCAGTCTATTTATCTCTTATAAAAGTAAAATACAGTGTGTGTGTTTGGAAAAAAAAAACGAATAAGAACTAATGAGACATAAACTTATGGGGATTTCTCCTGGCAAACTCCATTCTAATTTACAACCTAAGACAACGACTTCCAGAAAGGCTCTGCTGCTCTAGTACCTAGATTGGGGAATGGCGAAATGCTGCCTCCTTTTGGCCGTTGCCCACAACAGCAGCTTTAAACCCACTGCAAACGGTCACTAAATATTCACCAACTTGCAGTTCTGTAAATGACACCTGCCCTCCAAAAAAATTCTGGGGTCAAAAATCGAACAAAAAATTCAAAAGAGGGCAACCTTCGAAGAAGATAATTTCAAGAGGTATAATGTGCTCACAGATTTTTCTTTTGATAAAAGAAAAAGATGTGGAAAAATGATGAATTTTAGGAATTTTGAAAGATATGCAAACGCAAATTACAAATACCGATCAGATCACAGCAGTCAGAATGGCCATAAGTAAAAATGGTGCAAACAATAAATGCTGAAGCGATTGTGGAGAAATGCGTACCCTCGGTTCTAAGGGGGACGTTGTAAAAGCCACTAATAAAAACACATTGGAGGTGATTTGAAAAAGTAAACACTGAGTGACCAGTCCATCAATCACACCCACTGCTGGGCCTATCACCAGAGAAAATGAGAATCAAAAAGTCACAGGCTGGCAATCCTGCACTCCAGCAATATTTACCATAGGCAACACTTGGAAGCAACGAAAATGTCCATCAACAGAGGAATGCACCAAGAAGTGGTCTATGTACAAAATAGAATATTAACTACAATAATAAATATAAATTAAATTTAAAAATCCAACAAAAGTAAGGAGACATCAGCTTGTGTGGGTTTATCTGGGCACATTCTACTCTAATTTACAACCGAGGAACACCACTGGCCGTAAAGTCTGTTTCCCTAGTATCAGCGTGGGGAATGTAGAAAGGTAGCAGCCCTGTGGCCGTTACCTGCAAAAACAGTTTAAAGCCTGTGCTAATGGTCACTTCATATGAACAAGTACTGTAGGGCTGAAAATGAAACCTGCCCTCAAAATGTCTTGAGGGAGGTAATGGCCAAAACATTTCAAAATTTGACACATACTTTAAGAAACCACTTTGAAGAACTAAGCTGTAATTACAGCTTGAAAAATAAAAATGACTTGCCTTAAAGCTCAATTGCAACGGAATATGAGACACATGCAAATTCAACTGTAAAGAGGTGTCAGCTCACACCCGTCAGAATAACCATCAGCAAAAACTACAAAGAATAAATGCTGAAGGTGCTGTGGAGGAATGCATACCCTAAACTTTAAGTGGGACGTAACCTGGAAAGAGCCACTAATGAAAACAGAATGGAGGTACCTTTAAAAGGTAAACACTGAGCTACCATATGACCTAGCAGACCTATTCCTGGACCTATAACCGACGAAGACAGAATTGGAAGGACACAGGCAGGCAAATCTGCAATGCATACTATTACAATAGCCAATATATGGAAGTAACCAAAAAGTCCACTGACAAATGGGTGGACAAAGAAGAACGGCTACATGTACAGATGGAATATGAGCTAGTGAAAAAATGAAACAATGCCATTTGCAGCATCATAGATGAGTCTAGAGGTAATCACACAACTTGTAGTAAGTGAGAAAGTGAAAGACACATATCCTATTATATCAGATATAGGTGTTACCTAAAAATTGATACAAACCAAAATATTTCCACAGAGAAAGGCAATCACAGATTCATTAAAGAAACTTATGGTTCACCAGATGGAAAGGTGTGAGGATTGGATACATTACCATATTGAGGTTAACAGAGACATACAAACACATGTGAAATGTATAATCACCAAAGACCTACAGAATACCAAGAGAAGACTACTCTACATTGTGTCATAACCTACATGGGAAAAGGATCCGAAGAAGAATAGATATATGCATATGTGTGAAAGAACCACATCTTGCACACCTAGAACAAAAAAAAAACATTGTAATCAAGTTTGCTGTGATAAAAAATAAAAATTAACTTAAAAATACGAACAAGTAGTATTGAGACATAAACTTAAAGGGCTTTTTCCTGGCACATTCCATTCTAATTTGCAACCTAGACCACCACTTCCGGTAAGGCTCTGTTGCCATAGTAACCAGATTTGGTAAAGGAGAAATGCTGCCGCCTTGTGGCCGTTTCCCGCAAGAGCGGCTTTAAACCCACAGATAATGGTCACTTAAAATTCACAAGGACTCAGGGCTGTAAAGGACACCTGCCATCAAAAATTGTGCTGAGATAGGGAACGGACAGAAAAATTTAATACAGGCAAATTTTTCAATAAAATACTATGAAGAGGTAAATATTACTCACTGTCTTTAAAAAAAGGAGAATGGATTAAGGTTCAACCTCAGGAATTATTAGACTCATGCAATCTAATCAACAAAAAGGTTTCCAATCACACCAGTCGACTGACCATCAGCAAAAAGTCTACAAACCATAAATGCTGATGCGGTTGTAGAGAATTGTGTATCCTCTAGCTGCTGGTGAGATGCAAAGTGGTTAACAGCCCGTAATGAGAACAGAAAAGAGCTGCGTTTAAAAGTAAAAATTTAGGTACCATTCAATCCAGCAGGTGCACCATTGGACCTCTCACCTGAGAAGACAAGTATCGAGAAGACACAAGTTGCAAAAGCTGCAGTGCAGCATTATTCACAATAGCCAAGGCAGTGAAGCGATAAAAATGTCCATCAACAAGTGAATGGATATAGAATAAGTGGCCCAGGTACACAATGGAATATTAGCCATGGAAGACAATGAAACCCTGCTCTTTGAGGCACCACAAATGAGCCTGGAGATAATCACAAATCATGAGGTAAGTCGGAAAGCAAAAGACTTATATCCTATGATATCACTTATAGGCGTTATCTAATAACTGACACAAATGAACACAATTCACAGAGAAATACACTCACAAACTTAGAAAACCAACTTTGCTCATCTAAAGGGAAAGGTGGGGGGAATGGATAAATGAAGATTAGTGTTACTATATGATATGGATATGATCCAAATACATATTATATACATATTACAAAAAGACCGACCATATAACAAGGGAGGTCTACAGAACACTCTGTAATAATTTACATGGGAAGAGGATCTCTACATAAATAGATATAAATAATGTGTAAATGAACCAGAGTGTGTACACCTTGGACAAACAACATTCTAACCATTACCCTGATTTAAAAAATTAAAACAACGAAAAAGAATTAATCAGACATAAACTTATGGGGCGTTTTCCAGCCCATTCCATTCAAATTTACAACCTAGGAAAACGACTTCCAGAACGGCTCTGCTGCCCTAGTAACCAGATTTGGTAATGGAGAAATGCTGCTGCCTTGTGGCCATTTCAAACAACAGCAGCTTAAACCTAGTGCTAATGGTCCCTAAATATTCACACTCATTGCAGGCCTGTAAATGATACCTACATTTCAAAACAATCCTGGGGTTGAAAATTGACCAAAATATTCAAAAGAGGGCAACGTTCCAGGAAGACACTTTCAAGACGGATATTGTACTCACACTTTTTTTTTCTTTTAACAGAAAAGAAAAAGGCGTGGAAAAATGATGAATTTTAGAATATTTAACGACATGCATACCCATATTACAAATACCTATCAGCTCACAGCAGTCAGAATGGCCATTAGCAAAAATGCTGCAAAAAATAAATGCTGAAGGGATTGTAGAGAAATGCGTACCCTCGGTTGTAAGGGGGGGGCATGTTAAGAGTCACTAATGAAAGCACAATGTAGGTGCTTTGAAAAGGGAAACATTGAGCTAGCAGTCAATCAATCAAAACCACTGCTGGACCTATCACCTGAGAAAATGAGAATCAAAAAGTCACAGGCTGGCAATCCTTCACTCCAGCAATATTTACCATAGCCAACACTTGGAAGCAATGAAAATGTCCATCAACCGAGGAATGCACCAAGAAGAAGTGGTCCATGTACACAATGGAATATTACTCCAATACTAAATATAAATTAAATTAAAAAAAACAAACAAAAGTAAGGAGACATCAGCATTTGTGGGTTTATCCGGGCACATTGCACTCTAATTTATAACCGAGGAACACCACAGGCCGGAAGGTCTGTTTCCCTAGTTACCAGAGTGGGGAACGTAGAAAGGCTGCCGCCCTCTGGCCGTTACCTGCAAAAGCAGCTTTAAAGCCTGTGCTAATGGTCACTTCATATGAACAAGTAATGCGGGGCTGTAAATGAAAACTGCCCTCAAAATGTCTCGAGGGAGGTAATGGCCAAAAATTTTCAAAATGTGACACATACTTTAAGAAAACACCTTGAAGAACTAAGCTGTAATCACTGTTTGATAAATAAAAAGGACATGCTTTAAAGCTCAATTTCAACAGATTATGGGACACATGAAAATTCAACCACAAAGGGGTATCAGCTCACACCTGTCAGAATAACCCTCAGCAAGAAAACTACAAACAATAAATACTGAAGGTGTTTTGGAGAAATGCATACCCTCAACTTTAAGTTGGACGTAACCTGGAAAGAGCCACTAATGAGAACTGAATGGTGGTGCCTTTAAACCGTACACACTGAGTTACCATATGATACAGCAAGCCCACTCCTTGGACTATAACATAAGAAGATAGAACTGGAAAGACACAGGCAAGCAAATGTGTATTGCAGCAGTATTACAATAGCCAAGACATAGAGACAACCAAAAAGTCCATCAAGAGGTGCGTGGCCAAAGAAGAACTGGTACACGTACAGATGGAATATTAGCCAGGGAAAAAAATAAAACAATGCCATTTGCAGCACCATGTATGATTCTTGAGGTAATCAGGCAAATTGTACTAAGTCAGAAAGCAAAAGACACATATCCTATAATATCACTTATAGGTCTTAGCTAAAAATTGATACCAATGAAGATATTTCCACAGAGAAATGCAATCACAGATTCACTAAACTAACTTATGGTTCACCAATTGGAAAGGTGTGAGGATTGGATACATTAGGATATTGGGGTTAACATAGATATAGAAACAAATGTGAAATGTGTAATCACCAAAGACCTACGTAATACCAAAAGATTACTCAACATTGTATCATAACCTACATGGGAAAATGATCCAAAGAAGAATAGATATATGTATATGTTTAAAAGAACCACATCTTGCACACCTAGAAGAAACAAAACATTTTAATCAAATTTGCTCTGATAAAAAATAAAAATTAAATTAAAAAAAGAACAAGAAGTAATGAGACATAAACTTAAGGGGCTTTTTGCTGGCACATTGCATTCTAATTTACAACCAGAACATGACTTCCATTAAGGCTCTGTCATCACTAATAAAGCAGCTTTATAATCAATGTTGAAGGTAGCTTAAAAGAAGTCTCACTAATTATTGATAGTAACAAGAAAACAAAGAAAAGTAAAAATCTCACTGCCAAAAGTATACATAGAGTAAGTCAAGGTAGATCAAATACTTATTAAACTTCTGTAAAGAATAAAAGACAACAGTAGTATGTTTTTTTTTAAAAGAGAGGGCCCAAATAAATCTGAAATGAAAGAGTTGATGTTACAACAGACCCCACAGAAATACAAAGTATCCTAAAATACACACAGGGTAACTCAGGGCTCAGATGGGACAGAGCCCACTCTCCAGTCCCCTGTACATGACTTACAGGAGCCTCAGGAACTGAGGAGGGGGTCCCTGAGGAGAGGCTCAAGATAGAATATGGTAGGCATTAACATGGCTCCATTCATCTTAAACATGCCTGAACTACATTCACACGAGATGATTTTGTCCTGTATGTACATCGGCACCTCTAGTCGGAACTGCAGATCTTTGGCTTCACCACCTCTACTGACAGCATTAGCTTCACCTGCTGTGGACTGTCTCCTATAGGATTTCTAGAACCACAAAGCATCGAAGCTTCACAGGACCCAGAGTCTGTGCGACTCCATGCAGAGTCTCAGAGTCTCAACTCCACTCAGATACTCCACTCTTGGAGGGCACACACAAAGTAGTGAGCACATCAGAACCCAGGGGAAGGAGCAGTGACCCCGTAGGAGAATGACCAGAACTATCTGATAGTTTTAGAGGGTCTCCTGCAGAGGCAGGTGGTAGCTGTGGCTGTGGCTCACCGTGAGGACAACGACACTGGCAGCAGAAGTTCTGGGAAATACTCCTTGGTGTGAGCCCTCCCAGAGTCTGCCATTAACCCCACCAAGAGCAAGGTAGGCTCCAGTGCTGAGTCACCTCAGGCGAAACTACCAACAGGGAGGGAACCCAGCCCCATGCATCAGCAGATAAGTGGATTAAACTTTTTATTAAAGTTTTATTTAATCTGCAGACAAGCAGATTAAAGCTTTGCCCACCAAAGCAACACCCAGCTCTACCCACCACCAGTCCCCCCCATCAGGAAGCTTGCATAAGCCTCTAAGATAGACTCATCCACTGGAGAGCAGACAGCAGAAGCAAGAAGAACTACAATTCTGCAGCCTGAGGAAGGAAAACCACATTCACAGAAAGATAGACAACATGAAAAGGCAGAGGACTTTATACCAGATTAAGGAACAAGATAAAACACTAGGAAAAAAAACGAAATGAGGTGGAGATAGGGAACCTTCCAGAAAAAGAATTCAGAATAATGATAGTGAACATGATCCAAGACCTTGGCAAAAGAATGGAGGCAAAGATCGAGAAGATGCAAGAAATGCTTAACAAAGACCTAGAAGAATTAAGGAGCAAACACCTAGAAGAATTAAAGAACAAACAAACAGAGGTGAACAATATAATAACTGAAATGAAAAATACACTAGAAGGAATCAGTAGCAGAATAACTGTGGCAGAAGAACGGATAAGTGACCTGGAAGACAGAAAGGTGGAAATCACTGCCATGGAACAGAATAAAGAAAAAGAATGAAAATAAATGAAGACACCCTAAGAGTCCTCTGGGACAACATTAAACGCAGCAACATTCACATCATAGGGGTCCCAGAAGGAGAAGAGAGAGAGAAAGGACCCGAGAATACATTTGAAGAGATTATAGTCGAAAACTTCCCTAGCATGGGAAAAGAAATAGCCACCCAAGTCCAGGAAGTGCAGAGAGTCCCAGTCAGGATAAATCAAAGGAGAAAAATGCCAAGACAGATAGTAACCAAATTGACAAAAATTGAAGACAAAGAAAAATTATTGAAAGCAACAAGGGAAAAATGACAAATAACATACAAGGGAACTCCCATAAGGATAACAGCTGATTTCTCAGCAGAAAATCTACAAGCCAGAAGGGAGTGGCATAAATTTAAAGTGATGAAAGGGAAGAACCTACAACCAAGAGTACTCCACCCAGCAAGGATCTCATTCAGATTTGACAGAGAAATCATAAGCCCTACAGACAAGCAAAAGCTAAGAGAATTCAGCACCATGAAACCAGCTCTACACCAAATGCTAAAGGAACTTCTCTAAGTGGGAAACACAAGAGAAGAAAAGGACCCACCAAGACAAACCCATAACAATTACGAAAACAGTAATAGGAACATACATATCAATAATTACCTTAAACGTGAATGGACTAAATGTTCCAACCAAAAGACACAGGCTCTCTGAATGGATACAAAAACAAGACCCATATATATGCTGTCTACAAGAGACCCATTTCAGACCTAGGGACACATACAGACTGAAAGTGAGGCGATGGAAAAATATATTCTATGCAAATGAAAATCAAAAGAAAGCTGGAGTAGCAATACTCATATCAGATAAAATAGACTTTAAAATAAAGAATGTTACAAGAGACAAGGAAATACACTACATAATGGTCAAGGGATCAATCCAAGAAGAAGATATAACAATTACAAATGTATATGTGCCCAACATAGGAGCACCTCAATACATAAGGCAACTGCTAACAGCTATAAAAGAGGAAATCAACAGTAACACAATAATAGCAGGGGACTTTAACAGCTCACTTACACCAGTGGAGATCATCCAGACAGAAAATTAATAAGGAAACACAAGTTTTAAATGACACAATAGACCAGATATAGTTAATTGATATTTATAAGACATTCGATCCAAAAACAGCAGATTACACATTCTTCTCAACTGCACACGGAACATTCTCCAGGATAGATCACATCTTGGGTCACAAATAAAGCCTCAGTAAATTTAAGAAAACTGAAATCATATCAAGCAGCTGTTCCGACCACAATGCTATGAGATTAGAAATCAATAACAGGGACAAAACCGTAAAAAACACAAACACATGGAGGCTAAACAATACGTTACTAAATAACCAAGAGATCACTGAAGAAATAAAAGAGGAAATCAAAAACTACCTAGAGACAAATGACAACAAAAACACGATGATCCAAAACCTATGGGATGCAGCAAAAGCAGTTCTAAGAGGGAAGTTTATAGCAATACAAGCCTACCTCAAGAAACAAGAAAAATCTCAAATAAACAATCTAACCTTACACCTAGAGGAACTAGAGAAAGAAGAACAAAACCCAAAGTTAGTAGAATGAAGGAAATCATAAAGATCAAAGCAGAAATAAATGAAACAGAAGCAAAGAAAACGAAAGCAAAGATCAATAAAACTAAAAGCCGGTTCTTTGAGAAGATAAACAAAAATGATAAACCTTTAGTCAGACTCAAGAAAAAGAGGGAGAGGAATCAAATCAACAAAATTAGCAGTGAAAAAGGAGAAGTTACAACAGACACCACAGGAATACAAAGCATCCTAAGAGACTACTACAAGCAACTCTATGCCAATAAAATGGACAACCTGGAAGAAATGGACAAATTCTTAGAAAGGGATAACCTTCCAAGACTGAACCAGGAAGAAATAGACAATATGAACAAACCTATCACAAGCAATGAAATTGAAACTGTGATTAAAAATCTTCCAACAAACAAAAGTCCAGAACCAGATGGCATCACAGGTGAATTCTGTCAAACATTTAGAGAAGAGCTAACACCCAACCTTCTCAAATTCCTCAAAACAATTGCAGGGGAAGGAACACTCCCAAACTCATTCTATGAGACCACCGTCACCCTGATACCAAAACCAGACAAAGATACTACAAGGAAAGAAAATTATAGACCAATATCACTGATGAATATAGATGTAAAAATCCTCAACAAAATACTAGCAAACAGAATCGAACAACACATTAAAAGGATCATATACCATGATCAAGTGGGGTTTATCCCAGGAATGCAATGATTCTTCAATATACACAAATCAATGTGATACACCATATTAACAAATTGTAGAATAAAACCATATGATCATCTCAATAGATGCAGGAAAAGATTTTGAGAAAATTCAACACCCATTTATGATAAAAACTCTGCAGAGTGTGGGCATAGAGGGAAACTACCTCAACATAATAAAGGCCATATATGACAAACCCACAGCAAACATCATTCTCAACAGTGAAAAACTGAAAACGTTTCCTCTAAGATCAGGAACAAGACGAGGATGTCCACTCTCACCACTACTATTCAACATAGTTTTGGAAGTCCTAGCCATGGCAATCAGAGAAGAAAAAGAAATAAAAGAAATACAAAAAGGAAAAGAAGAAGTAAAATTGTCACTGTTTGCAAATGACATCATATCATAGATAGAGAATCCTAAAGATGTCACCAGAAAACCACTGGAGCTAATCAATGAATTTGGTAAAGTTGCAGGATACAAAATTAATGCACAGAAATTGCTTGCATTCCTATACACTAACAATGAAAGAACAGAAAGAGAAATTAAGGAAACAATCCCATTACCACTGCAACAAAAATAAAATACCTAGGAATAAACCTACCTAAGGAAGTAAAAGACCTGTACTCAGAAAACTATAAGACACTGATGAAAGAAATCAAGGATGATATAAACAGATGGAGACATATACCATGTTCTTGGATTAGAAGAATCAATATTGTGAAAATGACTATACTACCCAAAGCAATCTACAGATTCAATGCAATCCCTATCAAAATACCTTTGGCATTTTCTACAGAACTAGAAAAAACAAATCTTAAAATTTGTAGGGAGACACAAAAGACCCCGGATAGCCAAAGCAGTCTTGAGGGGAAAAAAAAAGAGCTGGAGGAATCAGACTTCCAGACTTCAGACTATATTACAAAGCTACAGTAATCAAGATAATATGGTACTGGCACAAAAACAGAAATATAGATCAATAGAACAGGATAGAAAGCACAGAGATAAACCCACGTACCTACAGTCCACTAATCTATGACAAAGGAGGCAAGGATATACAATGGAGAAAAGACAGTGTTTTCAGTAAGTGGTGCTGGGAAAACTGGACAGCTACATGTAAAAGAATGAAATTAGAACACTCCCTAACACCATACACAAAAATAAACTCAAAATGGATTAGAGACCTAAATGTAAGACCAGCCACTATAAAACTCTTAGAGGAAAACATAAGCAGAACAGTCTATGACATAAATCACAGCAAGATCCTTTTTGACCCACCTCCTAGAGAAATGGAAATAAAAACAAAAATTAAAAAATGGGACTTAATGAAATTTAAAATCTTTTGCACAGCAAAGGAAAACATAAGCAAAAGACAACCATCAGAATGGGAGAAAATATTTTCAAATGAAGCAAATGGCAAAGGATTAACCTCCAAAAAGCAGCTCCTGTAGCTCAATATCACAAAACCAAACAACCCAATCCAAAAATGGGCAGAAGACCTAAATAGACATTTCTCCAAAGAAGATATACAGGTTGCCAACAAACACATGAAAGGATGCTGAACATCACTAATTATTAGAGAAATGCAAATCAAAACTACAATGAGGTATCACCTCACACCAGTCAGAATGGCCATCATCAAAAAATCTACCAACAATAAATGTTGGAGAGGCATTTATTGGAGAAAAGGGAACCCTCTTGCACTGTTGGTGGGAATGTAAATTGATATAGCCACTAGGGAGAACGGTATGGGGGTTCCTTAAAAACTAAAAATAGAACAACCGTACAACCCAGCAATCCCACTACTGGACATTTACCCTGAGAAAACCATAATTCAAAAAGAGTCATGTACCACAATGTTCATTGTAGCTCTATTTACAATAGCCAGGACATGGAAGCAACCTAAGTGTCCATCAACAGATAACTGGATAAAGAAGATGTGGCACACATATACAATGGAACATTATTCAGCCATAAAAAGAAACGAAATTGAGTTATTTGTAGTGAGGTGGATGGATCTAGAATCTGTCCTACAGAGTGAAGTAAGTCAGAAAGAGAAAAACAAATACCGTATGCTAACACATATATATGGAATCTAAAAGAAAAAAAAGTTTATGAAGAACCTAGGGGCAGGAAAGGATTAAGGACACAGACGTAGAGAAAGGACTTGAGGACATGGGGAGGGGGAAAGGTAAGCTGGGACAAAGTGAGAGAGTGGTATGGACATATATACACTACCAAATGTAAAATTGATAGCTACTGGGAAGCAGCCACATAGCACAGGGAGATCAGCTCGGTGCTTTGTGACGACCTAAAGGGGTAGGATAAGGGAGTGAGAGGGAGGTGCCAGAGGGAGGGGATATGGTGTTATATGTATACGTATAGCTGATTCACTTTTTTATACAGCAGAAACTAACACACAATTGTAAAGCAATTATACTCCAATAAAGATGTAAAAGGAAAAAAAAGAAAGCCCAGAGATAAACCTACACACCTGTGGTCCACTAATCTATGACAAAGGAGGCAAGGATATACAATGGAGAAAAGACACTCTCTTCAATAAGTGGTGCTGGGAAAAATGGAGAGCTACATGTAAAAGAATGAAATTAGAACACTCCCTAACACCATACACAAAAAATAAACTCAAAATGGGTTAGAGACCGAAATGTAAGACCGGACACTATAAAACTCTTAGAAGAAAACATAGGAAGAATACTCTCTGACAAAAATCACAACAAGATCTTTTTTGATCCACCTACTAGAGTAATGGAATAAAAAACAAAAATAAACAAATGGGAGCAAATGAAACCTAAAAGCTTTTGCAAAGCAAAGGAAACTACAAACAAGACGAAAAGACAACCTCAGAATGGGAGAAAATATTTGCAAACGAATCAATGGACAAAGGATTAATCTCCAATATATATAAACAGCACATGCAGCTCAACAGTAAAAAAACAAACAACCCAATCCAAAAATGGGCAGATGACGTAAATAGACATTTGTCCCGAGAAGACATACAGATGGCCAAGAAGCACATGAAAAGCTGCTCAACATCACTAATTATTAGAGAAATATAAACCAAAACTACAATGAGGTATCACTTCACACAAGTTAGAATGGGCATCATCAGAAAATCTACAAACAACAAATGCTGGAGAGGGTGTGGAGAAAAGGGAACCCTCTTACACTATTTGTGGGGATATAAATTGATACAGTCACTATGGAGAACAGTATGGAGGTTCCTTAAAAAACTAAAAATAGAATTACCATATGACCCAGCAATCCCATTCCTGGGCATATACCCAGAGAAAACCATAATTCAAAAAGATATTCACACAATGTTCATTGCAGCACTATTTACAATAGCCAGGTCATGGAAGCAACCTAAATGCCCATAGACAGACGAATGGAAAAGATGTGGTACATATATAAAATGGAATATTACTCAGCCATAAAAAGGAACGAAATTGGGTCATTTGTAGAGACATGGATAGATCTAGAGACTGTCATACAGAGTGAAGTAAGTCAGAAAGAGAAAAACAAATACCATATTTAAGCGCATACATGTGGAACCTAGAAAAGTGGTACAGATGAACCGGCTTGCAAGGCAGAAATAGAGACACAGATGTAGAGAACAAATGTATGGACACCAAGGGGGGAAAGTGGCAGGGTGGTGGTGGTGGGATGAATTGCGAGCCTGGGATCGACATATATACACTTATATGTATAAAATAGATAACCAATAAGAACCTGCTGTATAAAAAAATGAATAAAATTAAAAAATTAAAACATAAATAATATTAAAAAAAATAAAACAGAAAAAAAGTTCTTTCCTTCCCAAAGACGTATTTATATGAATGAATTATTTCCATGCTTATATCTATAAATACAAAAAGAGGAATAAAACCTACCTTGAACCAAAAAAGAAAAAAAAAAAAAAAACAGAACCCACTGGTCATACAGAGGAAATCCCTATCAGGGCACTTGCTCCAGTGGTACACAATTCTGAAGTTGGTCAGAGGTGGGGAATCGTCTCCCATGCCGCCAGCAGCTCCCCCGCAAGGAGCGTCCTCATTGCAAAGCTGGGGGACCGTGAGGAGGCGTCTCTGAGTAAACGT
Organism: Balaenoptera ricei; assembly: GCF_028023285.1. NCBI lineage: Eukaryota > Metazoa > Chordata > Mammalia > Artiodactyla > Balaenopteridae > Balaenoptera > Balaenoptera ricei. The sequence continues at coordinate 75,342,306 of NC_082654.1, forward strand.
GAGCTGAGCCCCAGGCCAGCTGCTGCTGAACTTTTCCCACCCTTCCCAGGTAAAACACCTGAATGTGTGCAAAGACTTTAAAGCCTAGAGGAAGGGGCTTGGAGTCACACCAGCGACAGCACGCAGGACAACTTGGTGCCTGCAGGTCAGCCAGGATGGTCCTGGCCCCAGGCGCTCTTCTGGAAGCTTTCCATTACCCTGCCTGAGGTACCCCTCCTGTCCCGGCCCCCACTGCTTTTTTCCTTCCTCACCTCTGCCCGGGTAGAAATTCCAGCAGCAGGTATGGGTGACACATCCTCTTCTTTAGCAGGTGGCAGCCCGGCAACTCCTGCAGAAAGTCCAGCAGAGCCCCACTCACACGGGGCCACTCATAGAGCCCTGGGCCCTACTCCCTCCCACCAGCACAACCCCGAGACTGCTGACGGGGCAGAGAATGTGGCGTCAGGCACAGCTGCAGAGGCTTTTGCTGCCTGGAGGGGTGTTTATATTGACCTCAACCCAGGCACACCTGGGAAGGGCTGGCCGGCCAGGTCAGGCTGCCCAGGTCAGCCAATCCTCGCCCCTCAGGGGCTCAGAGTTGCAGAAAATGGGCCTTGCTGCACCGGCCAGATCCAAGGAACAGGTGTAGGGCCCCGAGAGTCAGGATAGACAAGGGGCGGCAGCCCTGGCTTGTTTTCCAATCATTTTATCTGGTTCGTGAGTGGGAGACAACTTCAAGAAGACCCTCTCCTAATGAGAGGAACCCAGGAGTCAGGGAGAGGAGGGTTGGTGGGTGGAGACAGAGGCCTGGTGCCCCGGCTGCAGTGGAAGCCCCTGGAAGACCAGGTGGATGGAGGCCGCACAGAGAGAAGCCTAGGGTCACAGACCTGTCGGAGCTGATGTTTGTTAGTTCAAGCCCTGCTCTGAGGTGCTCTGTGTCAGCTCTGAGCGACAGGTGTGCTGGGGGTGCTCTGGAATAAGGGCTATGTGCACGGTTCCTGTGTGCCCAGCCCTGCCGGGGTACCTGTCCAAGGGAGCTCCATATCCAGGGAGGGGCCTGCCCACGAGAGCCCCGTGAGCTGCTGGGTACCTGCCCAGGTGAGCTCCATATCCTGGGAGGGGCCTGCCCACGAGAGCCCCGTGGGCTGCTGGGTACCTGCCCAGGTGAGCTCCATATCCTGGGAGGGGCCTGCACATGAGAGCCCCGTGGGCCGCTGGGTACCTGCCCAGGTGAGCTCCATATCCTGGGAGGGGCCTGCACATGAGAGCCCCGTGGGCTGCTGGGTACCTGCCCAGGTGAGCTCCATATCCTGGGAGGGGCCTGACCATGAGAGCCCCGTGGGCTGCTGGGTACCTGCACAGGTGAGCACCATATCTTGGGAGGGGGCCTGACCATGAGAGCCCCGTGGGCTGCTGCGTACCTGCCCAGGTGAGTTCCATATCCTGGGAGGGGCCTGACCATGAGAGCCCCGTGGGCTGCTGGGGACATGGTAAAGGACGCCAGGACAGTCAGTGAAGCCACAGAGGATATACATCCAGTAGTTCCTAATTCCTATACCCTGCTGGTCATTCTACCATCCCCCAGGACATGGTATTCTGTATTAGACTTCAATGATGCCTTCTTCTGTATTCCATTAGTCCCAGAGTCACAAGAAATTTTGGCTATGAGTGGCAGGACTCAACATACAAAAAAAACAATACTGCTGGGCCGTCCTGCCCCAGGGGTTCAAAAATTCCCACACCATCTTTGGGAAAACGTTAGCTAAAGCCCTAAAAGATCTACCTCGGGAGAAGGGAACCCTCCTTCAATATGCAGACGACATTCTGATCGCCAGCCCTACTAAGGAGGCCTCTGGACTACCTAGCCAATAAAAGATAGCAGGTGTCCAAGAAAAAGGCTCAAATATCACAGACTAAGGTGACCTGCCTGGGCTTCATTCTCACAGAAGATCAGAGAAGCCCATCCCAGGAAAGGGAAGAAGCCATTTGCAGCCTCACCCTTCCTAAAACTAGAAGACAGCTTAGGGGTTCCTGGGGAGACCGGGGTTTGCTGCATCTGGATCCCTAACTACAGTCTAATACCTGGGCATCTATATGAAACACTGAAAGGAAAAGATGATGATCCTTTTGAATAGAATCCAGAAGCGGCCTTTCAAGAAAGGAAAGAGCAATCAATTCAGACCCTTGCCATGGACCTCCCTAATTTAGCTAAACCCTTTGACCTTTACATTCCTGGTCGAAGGCAAATCGCCCTTGGAGTATTAGTGCAAAAACTGGGACCACTTGAAATGGAACAACGCAAGAATGCCCTCCAGGCATTGGCCAGCCACCCCATCCGACCAGGATACTGGGGGTATCTAAAAACCTGGAAATCAGCAGCCCGCAAGGCCAGCTCCCTCCTCAGGGTAAAGGACGCCACTTGGTGATCCTAACCACCCACCATGCCCTGAAGTTGCAGGGATCGCTCCGTGGGCACAATGACCTCGAGTGAGGAGGCCCTCCAACTCCAACCTCCAGAGAGACAACCTGGGGCAACAGGCCCCCATGACGACTCGTGTGACCATCACTTGACCTGGAGCTTCTCTCAGAAAACCACAAGAGTGTGCCCCAAAAGAACAGACTATTGCTTGCAGGACTTACTGCACCCAGAGCGGAGCTAATAAACTTGGCAGGGGAACCCTAAATAACGCTGCCACCATAGAAAAGCCTACAGACACCACTGTGACAGCGACCAATGAGACCAGCTGGACTCCCGGCTACTTCAAAAAGCCGTTGACTGAGTGGCCGTCATGGTCCTGGATCACCACCGGCCCTGGACTGTCTGGGAGTTGAGCAGGCAGGGCTCTGACACCTGGTGCTGTTTGTACGTTAATTCAGTGGCCTAACTGAAGAAAGCACAGACTACTGGTCAGAGCATCTAGGCTGGCAGAAACCGTCAGCCTAAGGGGGCCGAACCAATGTGGAGCAGGGTAAAACCGGCCCCCCCAGCGTCCCTGCACATCTCTTTCCTGGACCCTTAAAGGTCATTAGAATCTATAAAACTTCCAACGCTGGTGCTCAGGCAGACGAGCAGTGAGGGAGGAGGCCTGGGGACAATCAACCTCACCTGGAGGCTGCTGGGGAGAAGTCCTGCTCCTCCCCCCGGGTATGAGGACACCCAACTCAGCACGAAGCATTTACAGAAGAGGTGTCTGCACCCTCAGGGCCCCAAGAATGTGGAATGGGACAAGAGGCAGAGGAGGGGTTTGTCACCGGCAAAGCCCATTAAAAATTCCTGGGAGATAAAAATAGAATCTGGGCAATAAAATAAAGTCTAACCTTTTTTTCCTTTGTGCTTTTTCTAATTTCACTTGTTCCTAGGTTTCCACAGGCAGAGGTCCCACACCCGGCACTTCAGACCCGATTTCCTAGTGCAAGATGGCTGGGCCGACACCTCAGCTCTCCGGGCCCCGTGCAGACTCCGCCTCATAGAGCCTGAGCTCCAGCCAACCCGGCCCTCGAGAGCTCCGCCCCGTCCCTCCCGCTGACGCTGACGGGATCCCTACACAGCAGCCCGGCCCACAGCCCGCGGGGGAGCGCACGCTCTCACCTCTCCATTCTCTGATCAAAATATAAAGTTTTCCTTTGCTTCTGAACCAAACTCAGTCTCGATCTGTTGGCTCCAATGACACTGGGCAGGGGGACCCTTGTTGGGGCCCACTCTGCAGGATCAGTAACAGAACTTGAGAACATTGTAACTTCAAAGAATAGATGCGTGAGCCAAACTGTTATTAACATAGAGCAGTGTATAAGGCTCGTGTAAAATAAGATGTTTCTAACACTTCCATTTGATATTTCCATCACTTTATTATAAGCAAGTTCAGTGGAGGGGTTTGTCATATTTGTCAGGTCAACATTAGAGAAATGCAGTAATTTCTTTCCAAGGATGTGGATCTACTAATCTTGGCTGAAGGTTCAATCTTGTTTTGAATCATTTTCCGTTGAAAATGATACCTCTCTTTCAGCTCCTGGATTTCTACGAAGTATAAAATCTTATATATTTTATTACCAAAGGGTCAAGGTGGGAGGAGAGATAAATTAACAGTTTCGGATTAACATATACACACTTCTATGTATAAAATATATCATCAACAAGGAACTACTGTATAGCACAGGGAACAATACTCAATATTTTGTAATAACCCCTAAGGGGAAATAATCTGAAAAACAATAGATATCTATATCGACATCATGTATCAACTACAGATAAAAAGGAACATAAAGGAGGCTGACGGCGAGCGTTTCTGACCCTGAAGACTTCACTCACCTAAATTTCGGACTCTGCTTATGGCCAAAGTCCCTTAATGAACATACATGTACCAGTGGCTTAAAAATTCGCCAGATTGGGGCTTCCCTGGTGGCGCAGTGGTTGAGAGTCTGCCTGCCGATGCAGGGGACACGGGCTCGAGCCCTGGTCTGGGAAGATCCCACGTGCCGCAGAGCGGCTGGGCCCGTGAGCCACAACTACTGAGCCTGCGCGTCTGGAGCCTGTGCTCTGCAACAGGAGAGGCCGCGATGGTGAGAGGCCCGCGCACCGCGATGAGGAGTGGCCCCCGCTTGCCGCTGCTGGAGGAAGCCCTCCCACAGAGGAGAGGACCCAACACAGCCAATAAATAAATAAATGAATAAATAAATAAATAAAATTTAAAAAAAATTCGTCAGATTGGGGTTCGGGGAGACACTGATTTGGAAAAATCCCTGGTGTTCTCCTTACATACATGGGAACTTTCCTACAGCTAAAATATGCCTGTGACACCCAGAAGATGGTACACGGTTGGATCAGGAAGATTTTGGAAAAGGCACCTCATCTCTTAATCTCATGGTGGTCGAGTTCACCCCACCAGCCTCTTTCGTAACAATCTCCCCACTTGAGGATGTCAGCACCTTCTATGTCCTGTTGCACAGAGTTGGGAATTTGTCCACAGGATGAAGGGGAAGGAGGAGAAACAATGAGAGACAAGCCCTAGATGTTCGGACAGGCAAAAGTCACTCTAATTTCCAATCAGGAAGAAGAATTAAGCAAAGGCTTAGCCTGCCGCCCGAAACCACAGTAGGGGCAAAAGCACACCACCGGTTTTGCGGCCAGCTCCCAAAAAAGCGAGTTGACAAATGAAGCTCAGGAAACTTCAATTCACAAATATGCAGAATTATAAATTATGACTCTCCAAGCAAGCCGGAAATGCAAATCAGCAATACAAAGAAGTCTCACTTCCCATCGGTCAAAGGGGACCATGCTGAAAAAAGTGTGAAAACCAGAAATGCAGGACAGGCCATGGAGAAAAGGGAGCCTTGTTAGGCTGATGGGGGGGATGTAAACTGCCAATGGCCACTCTGTAGAAGTGTATGATGTTTCCTAAAACATCTAAAAAACACAGCTAGAGAGCATAGGGCACTTACACTCATGGGCGTATAAATTGGGAAATCTAAAAATCAACAAAACACGGGCACCCCAAAGATTAGGGCTGCTCTGTTAACAAGAAACTCCAATTCGGTACACCTTAAATATCCCAGGAAAGAGAAAAATGGATAAACAAGTTGTGGTAATTAGGTACAATGGAATATCACTCAGCCATGTAATAAATGTTATAAGGCTAGTAGCAGCATGCTGACTGGATTTACGTACGACGTTTAGAAGTGAAATAAGTCACACAGAAAAAGACACTTATCATAAGATATCACTTATAGAGGGAATGTAAAAATCGCTACACAGGACATATATTACAAAACAGAATAGAGCCACACATTTAGAGAACACACCATGGCTGCTTAACGGAAAGGTGAGGTGGGGTGAGGCATAAAACAGGGGTTTGAAATTAGCACAGATAGCGTTCCATACACCACATATGTAACAGACAAGCCCTATTACTTGCTCAGTGAACTGGACTCCAAACCCCCTATTCAACGCAAAAAAAATGTATCTGACTACTAGGAATCTTAAAACCTATGTATTAATATCTCTCTGTAAGTGAATCAAGTGGGTGTAAAATGGTATAAACACAGCAGGGAAAATCAGCTAAACCCCAGTATAAAAATAAATTTCAAAAAAAAAAAAAAAACAACAAAGACATTGAAAGAGAGAGAAATTCTTACAGAGATCGTTCAGGGGCTTTGAAGCAACCTGGATTGACCATATCTAGACCCACAGCTGGATTAGAAATAAGTCTGGAAACTGTTGGGGCTGAGAGGATTGGTGAGATTGGGTGAACAAACGAAGACACTTTAAAGTAATACTGCGTGGTACACATTCCATTTGTTCCAAACCTCCAGGTTCAAGGGAATCATCCTACAGCGAAAACATGCATGGGAAACCGAAATGATGATACACCGTGTGACCTGGAAAGGTTTCTAAAACGCACCTCATTTCACATCTCCTGGTGCTCGGGTTCCCCCGATCCAGCTGCTTCACTAACAATCTAACCACTTGGAGAATAGGCACCTTTAACCTATTGTTTCATACAGGTTGCAATTTGTCCTGAGGATGAACGGGATGAGGGGGAACCCATGAGAGACTAGCTCGAGGTGTTGGGAAAGGCACAGGTCACTCTATTTTCCCATCAGGAAGAAGAATTAACCACAGGCTCAGCCTGCCGCCCGGAGCCAGAATAGGGCCTGAAGCAATCCTGCGCTTTTGCGGCCAGCTCCCAAGAAAGCGAGTTGAAAAATGGAGCTCAGGGGCACTGCAATTCACAAACCTGCAGAGTTATAAATGATAACTCTCGTCCACAAATATATTGAGGGAAGGCAACGAAGAGGATTTGAAAGCAAGGCAGAATTGCAGGAAACAGATTTCAGGAGGTAGATTCGAATCGCCTTTAAAGCACAGGAAAAGCGGCAAAACCTCGACAATGATGCCCTTGGCCTAAAGGGCGTATGCGTTTTTTCCCGAATATATTCAGGAAAAAACGCATACGCCCTTTTTGGCCAACCAAGCAACCTGGAAAGGCAAATCAGCGCTACAAAGAAGTCTCGCTTCCCATCGGTCAAAAGGGCCATGCTGAATAAAGTGTCAGAAGCAGAAATGCAGGACAGGCCATGGAGAAATCGGAGCCTTGCTACGCTGATGGGCGGGATGTAAATTGCCAACAGCCACTCTGGAGAAGTGTACGGTGTGTCCTGAAACATCTAGAAAACTCAGCTTAGAGAGCATAGGGCACTTCCACTCATGGGCGTATAAATTGGGAAATCTAAAAATCAGCAAGACACAGGCACCCCAAAGTTTAGGGCTGCTGTGTTGACAAGAACCTCCACTTCGTTACACCTTAAATATCCCAGGAAAGAGAAGAATGGATAAAGAAGTTGTGGTCCTTATGTACAATGGAATATCACTCAGCCATGAAATCAACGTCATAAGGCTAGTAACAGCATGATGAGTGGATTTAGGTACGACGATTCTAAGTGAAATAAGTCACACAGAAAAAGACACTTATCATAAGATATCACTTATAGAGGGAATGTAAAAACCGCTACCCTTGAACTGAATTACAAAACAGAACAGAGTCGCACGTTTAGAAAACACACTATGGCTGCTTAACGGGAAAGGTGAGGTGAGGTGATGCATAAAACAAGGGTTTCAAATTAGCTCAGATACCGTTCCATAAACCCAATATGTAATAGACAAGACCTACTCCTTGCTCAGTGAACTGGACTCAACACCCCCTATTCACCGCCCAAGAATATATCTGACTAGTAAGGATCTTAAAACCTATGTATTGATATCTCTCTGTAAGTGAGTAAAGTGGGTGTAAAGTGGCATAAACACAGCAGTGAAAAGCAGCTAAACCCCATTATAAAAATCAATTACTTTTAAAAACCCGTGAAACAAAGACAGTGAAAGAGAGAGAAATGCTTACAAAATTCGTTCAGGGTCTGTGATGCCACCTGGATCTATCAAACCTAGACCCACAGCTGATTGAGACATAAGGGTGGACACTCTTGGGGCTGAGAGGTTTGGTGAGGTTGGGTGAGCTAACGCAGACCCTTTGAAGTAATACGGCATGGTACCCATCCCATGGGTCCCAAATCTCCAGGTTCAAGGGCATCTTCCTACATCGAAAACATGCATGAGAAACCCAGAAGATGGTACACCGTGTGATCGGGAAAGGTTTCTAAAACGCACCTCATTTCTCATCTCCTTGTGCTCCGGTTCGCCATTCCAGCCGCTTTACTAGCAATCTCCCTCCTTGGAGAATCAGCACCTTTAACCTCCTGTTCCGTACAGGTTGCAATTTTTCCTGAGGATGAACGGGAAGAGGGGGAGCCAATGAGGGACTAGCTCTAGGTGTTGAGACAGGCACAGGTCACTCTATTTTCCCTTCAGGAAGAAGAATTAACCACAGGCTCAGCCTGCCGCCCCGAGCCAGAATAGAGCCTGAAGCAATCCTGCGCTTTTGCGGCCAGCTCCCAAGAATGCGAGGTGAAAAATTGAGCTCAAGAGCACTGCAATTCACAAACCTGCAGAGTTATAAATGATAACTCTCGTCCACAAATATATTGAGGGAAGGCAACGAAGAGGATTTGAAAGCAAGGCAGAATTGCAGGAAACAGATTTCAGGAGGTAGATTCGAATCGCCTTTAAAGCACAGGAAAAGCGGCAAAACCTCGACAATGATGCCCTTGGCCTAAAGGGCGTATGCGTTTTTTCCCGAATATATTCAGGAAAAAACGCATACGCCCTTTTTGGCCAACCAAGCAACCTGGAAAGGCAAATCAGCGCTACAAAGAAGTCTCGCTTCCCATCGGTCAAAAGGGCCATGCTGAATAAAGTGTCAGAAGCAGAAATGCAGGACAGGCCATGGAGAAATCGGAGCCTTGCTACGCTGATGGGCGGGATGTAAATTGCCAACAGCCACTCTGGAGAAGTGTACGGTGTGTCCTGAAACATCTAGAAAACTCAGCTTAGAGAGCATAGGGCACTTCCACTCATGGGCGTATAAATTGGGAAATCTAAAAATCAGCAAGACACAGGCACCCCAAAGTTTAGGGCTGCTGTGTTGACAAGAACCTCCACTTCGTTACACCTTAAATATCCCAGGAAAGAGAAGAATGGATAAAGAAGTTGTGGTCCTTATGTACAATGGAATATCACTCAGCCATGAAATCAACGTCATAAGGCTAGTAACAGCATGATGAGTGGATTTAGGTACGACGATTCTAAGTGAAATAAGTCACACAGAAAAAGACACTTATCATAAGATATCACTTATAGAGGGAACGTAAAAACCGCTACCCTTGAATTGAATTACAAAACGGAACAGAGTCGCACGTTTAGAAAACACACTATGGCTGCTTAACGGGAAAGGTGAGGTGGGGTGATGCATAAAACAAGGGTTTCAAATTAGCTCAGATACCGTTCCATAAACCCAATATGTAATAGACAAGACCTACTCCTTGCTCAGTGAACTGGACTCAACACCCGCTCGTCACCGCCCAAGCATATATCTGACTAGTAAGAATCTTAAAACCTATGTATTGATATCTCTCTGTACGTGAGTCAAGTGGCTATAAAGCGGCATAAACACAGCAGTGAAAAGCAGCTAAACCCCATTCTAAAAATCAATTACTTTTAAAAACCCGTGAAAAAAGACAGTGAAAGAGAGAGAAATTCTTACAAAATTCGTTCAGGCGCTGTGATGCCACCTGGATTGACCATATCTAGACCCACAGCTGATTGAGACATAAGGGTGGACACTCTTGGGGCTGAGAGGTTTGGTGAGGTTGGGTGAGCTAACGCAGACCCTTTAAAGTAATACGGCATGGTACCCATCCCATGGGTCCCAAATCTCCAGGTTCAAGGGCATCTTCCTACATCGAAAACATGCATGAGAAACCCAGAAGATGGTACACCGTGTGATCGGGAAAGGTTTCTAAAACGCACCTCATTTCTCATCTCCTTGTGCTCCGGTTCGCCATTCCAGCCGCTTTACTAGCAATCTCCCTCCTTGGAGAATCAGCACCTTTAACCTCCTGTTCCGTACAGGTTGCAATTTTTCCTGAGGATGAACGGGAAGAGGGGGAGCCAATGAGAGACTAGCTCTAGGTGTTGCGACAGGCACAGGTCACTCTATTTTCCCATCAGGAAGAAGAATTAACCACAGGCTCAGCCTGCCGCCCGGAGCCAGAATAGTGCCTGAAGCAATCCTGCGCTTTTGCGGCCAGCGCCCAAGAAAGCGAGTTGAAAAATTGAGCTCAAGAGCACTGCAATTCACAAACCTGCAGAGTTAGAAATGATAACTTTCGTCCACAAATATATTGACGGAAGGCAACGAAGAGGATTTGAAAGCAAGGCAGAATTGCAGGAAACAGATTTCAGGAGGTAGATTCGAATCGCCTTTAAAGCACAGGAAAAGCGGCAAAACCTCGACAATGATGCCCTTGGCCAAAAAGGGCGTATGCGTTTTTTCCTGAATATACTCAGGAAAAAACGCATACGCCCTTTTTGGCCAACCAAGCAACCTGGAAAGGCAAATCAGCGCTACAAAGAAGTCTCGCTTCCCATCGGTCAAAAGGGCCATGCTGAATAAAGTGTCAAAACCAGAAATGCAGGACAGGCCATGGAGAAATGGGAGCCTTGCTACGCTGATGGGCGGGCTGTAAATTGCCAACAGCCACTCTGGAGAAGTGTACGGTGTGTCCTGAAACATCTAAAAAACTCAGCTTAGAGAGCATAGGGCACTTCCACTCATGGGCGTATAAATTGGGAAAACTAAAAATCAGCAACACACAGGCACCCCAAAGTTTAGGGCTGCTCTGTTGACAAGAACCTCCACTTCGTTACACCTTAAACATCCCAGGAAAGAGAAGAATGGATAAAGAAGTTGTGGTCCTTATGTACAATGGAATATCACTCAGCCATGAAATCAACGTCATAAGGCTAGGAGCAGCATGATGAGTGGATTTAGGTACGACGATTCTAAGTGAAATAAGTCACACAGAAAAAGACACTTATCATAAGATATCACTTATAGAGGGAATGTAAAAACCGCTACCCTTGAACTGAGTTACAAAACAGAACAGAGTCACACGTTTAGAAAACACACTATGGCTGCTTAACGGGAAAGGTGAGGTGGGGTGATGCATAAAACAAGGGTTTCAAATTAGCTCAGATACTGTTCCATAAACCCAATATGTAATAGCCAAGACCTACTCCTTGCTCAGTGAACTGGACTCAACACCCCCTATTCAACGCCCAAGAATATATCTGACTAGTAAGGATCTTAAAACCTATGTATTGATATCTCTCTGTAAGTGAGTCAAGTGGGTGTAAAGCGGCATAAACACAGCAGTGAAAAGCAGCTAAACCCCATTATAAAAATCAATTACTTTTAAAAACCCGTGAAACAAAGACAGTGAAAGAGAGAGAAATGCTTACAAAATTCGTTCAGGGTCTGTGATGCCACCTGGATTTATCAAACCTAGACCCACAGCTGATTGAGACATAAGGGTGGACACTCTTGGGGCTGAGAGGTTTGGTGAGGTTGGGTGAGCTAACGCAGACCCTTTGAAGTAATACGGCATGGTACCCATCCCATGGGTCCCAAATCTCCAGGTTCAAGGGCATCTTCCTACGTCGAAAACATGCATGAGAAACCCAGAAGATGGTACACCGTGTGATCGGGAAAGGTTTCTAAAACGCACCTCATTTCTCATCTCCTTGTGCTCCGGTTCGCCATTCCAGCCGCTTTACTAGCAATCTCCCTCCTTGGAGAATCAGCACCTTTAACCTCCTGTTCCGTACAGGTTGCAATTTTTCCTGAGGATGAACGGGAAGAGGGGGAGCCAATGAGGGACTAGCTCTAGGTGTTGAGACAGGCACAGGTCACTCTATTTTCCCTTCAGGAAGAAGAATTAACCACAGGCTCAGCCTGCCGCCCCGAGCCAGAATAGAGCCTGAAGCAATCCTGCGCTTTTGCGGCCAGCTCCCAAGAATGCGAGGTGAAAAATTGAGCTCAAGAGCACTGCAATTCACAAACCTGCAGACTTATAAATGATAACTCTCGTCCACAAATATATTGAGGGAAGGCAACGAAGAGGATTTGAAAGCAAGGCAGAATTGCAGGAAACAGATTTCAGGAGGTAGATTCGAATCGCCTTTAAAGCACAGGAAAAGCGGCAAAACCTCGACAATGATGCCCTTGGCCAAAAAGGGCGTATGCGTTTTTTCCCGAATATATTCAGGAAAAAACGCATACGCCCTTTTTGGCCAACCAAGCAACCTGGAAAGGCAAATCAGCGCTACAAAGAAGTCTCGCTTCCCATCGGTCAAAAGGGCCATGCTGAATAAAGTGTCAGAAGCAGAAATGCAGGACAGGCCATGGAGAAATCGGAGCCTTGCTACGCTGATGGGCGGGATGTAAATTGCCAACAGCCACTCTGGAGAAGTGTACGGTGTGTCCTGAAACATCTAGAAAACTCAGCTTAGAGAGCATAGGGCACTTCCACTCATGGGCGTATAAATTGGGAAATCTAAAAATCAGCAAGACACAGGCACCCCAAAGTTTAGGGCTGCTGTGTTGACAAGAACCTCCACTTCGTTACACCTTAAATATCCCAGGAAAGAGAAGAATGGATAAAGAAGTTGTGGTCCTTATGTACAATGGAATATCACTCAGCCATGAAATCAACGTCATAAGGCTAGAAAAAGCATGATGAGTGGATTTAGGTATGACGATTCTAAGTGAAATAAGTCACACAGAAAAAGACACTTATCATAAGATATCACTTATAGAGGGAATGTAAAAACCGCTACCCTTGAACTGAGTTACAAAACAGAACAGAGTCACACGTTTAGAAAACACACTATGGCTGCTTAACGGGAAAGGTGAGGTGGGGTGATGCATAAAACAATGGTTTCAAATTAGCTCAGATACTGTTCCATAAACCTAATATGTAATAGCCAAGACCTACTCCTTGCTCAGTGAACTGAACTCAACACCCCCTATTCAACGCCCAAGAATATATCTGACTAGTAAGAATCTTAAAACCTATGTATTGATATCTCTCTGTAAGTGAGTCAACTGGGTGTAAAGCGGCATAAACACAGCAGCGAAAAGCAGATAAACCCCATTCTAAAAATCAATTACTTTTAAAAACCCGTGAAACAAAGACAGTGAAAGAGAGAGAAATGCTTACAAAATTCGTTCAGGGTCTGTGATGCCACCTGGATTGACCATATCTAGACCCACAGCTGATTGAGACATAAGGGTGGACACTCTTGGGCCTGGGAGGTTTGGTGAGGTTGGGTGAGCTAACGCAGACCCTTTAAAGTAATACGGCGTGGTACCCATCCCATGGGTCCCAAATCTCCAGGTTCAAGGGCATCTTCCTACGTCGAAAACATGCATGAGAAACCCAGAAGATGGTACACCGTGTGATCGGGAAAGGTTTCTAAAACGCACCTCATTTCTCATCTCCTTGTGCTCCGGTTCGCCATTCCAGCCGCTTTACTAGCAATCTCCCTCCTTGGAGAATCAGCACCTTTAACCTCCTGTTCCGTACAGGTTGCAATTTTTCCTGAGGATGAACGAGAAGAGGGACAGCCAATGAGAGACTAGCTCTAGGTGTTGCGACAGGCACAGGTCACTCTATTTTCCCATCAGGAAGAAGAATTAACCACAGGGTCAGCCTGCCGCCCGGAGCCAGAATAGAGCCTGAAGCAATCCTGCGCTTTTGCGGCCAGCTCCCAAGAAAGCGAGTTGAGAAACTGAGCTCAAGAGCACTGCAATTCACAAACCTGCAGAGTTATAAATGAAAACTCTCGTCCACAAATATATTGAGGGAAGGCAACGAAGAGGATTTGAAAGCAAGGCAGAATTGCAGGAAACAGATTTCAGGAGGTATATTCGAATCGCCTTTAAAGCACAGGAAAAGCGGCAAAACCTCGACAATGATGCCCTTGGCCAAAAAGGGCGTATGCGTTTTTTCCTGAATATATTCAGGAAAAAACGCACACACCCTTTTTGGCCAACCAAGCAACCTGGAAAGGCAAATCAGCGCTACAAAGAAGTTTCGCTTCCCATCGGTCAAAAGGGCCATGCTGAATAAAGTGTCAGAAGCAGAAATGCAGGACAGGCCATGGAGAAATCGGAGCCTTGCTACGCTGATGGGCGGGATGTAAATTGCCAACAGCCACTCTGGAGAAGTGTATGGTGTGTCCTGAAACATCTAGAAAACTCAGCTTAGAGAGCATAGGGCACTTCCACTCATGGGCGTATAAATTGGGAAATCTAAAAATCAGCAAGGCACAGGCACCCCAAAGTTTAGGGCTGCTCTGTTGACAAGAACCTCCACTTCGTTACACCTTAAATATCCCAGGAAAGAGAAGAATGGATAAAGAAGTTGTGGTCCTTATGTACAATGGAATATCACTCAGCCATGAAATCAACGTCATAAGGCTAGTAACAGCATGATGAGTGGATTTAGGTACGACGATTCTAAGTGAAATAAGTCACACAGAAAAAGACACTTATCATAAGATATCACTTATAGAGGGAATGTAAAAACCGCTACCCTTGAATTGAATTACAAAACGGAACAGAGTCGCATGTTTAGAAAACACACTATGGCTGCTTAACGGGAAAGGTGAGGTGGGGTGATGCATAAAACAAGGGTTTCAAATTAGCTCAGATACCGTTCCATAAACCCAATATGTAATAGACAAGACCTACTCCTTGCTCAGTGAACTGGACTCAACACCCGCTCGTCACCGCCCAAGCATATATCTGACTAGTAAGAATCTTAAAACCTATGTATTGATATCTCTCTGTAAGTGAGTCAAGTGGCTATAAAGCGGCATAAACACAGCAGTGAAAAGCAGCTAAACCCCATTCTAAAAATCAATTACTTTTAAAAACCCGTGAAAAAAGACAGTGAAAGAGAGAGAAATTCTTACAAAATTCGTTCAGGCGCTGTGATGCCACCTGGATTGACCATATCTAGACCCACAGCTGATTGAGACATAAGGGTGGACACTCTTGGGGCTGAGAGGTTTGGTGAGGTTGGGTGAGCTAACGCAGACCCTTTAAAGTAATACGGCATGGTACCCATCCCATGGGTCCCAAATCTCCAGGTTCAAGGGCATCTTCCTACATCGAAAACATGCATGAGAAACCCAGAAGATGGTACACCGTGTGATCGGGAAAGGTTTCTAAAACGCACCTCATTTCTCATCTCCTTGTGCTCCGGTTCGCCATTCCAGCCGCTTTACTAGCAATCTCCCTCCTTGGAGAATCAGCACCTTTAACCTCCTGTTCCGTACAGGTTGCAATTTTTCCTGAGGATGAACGGGAAGAGGGGGAGCCAATGAGAGACTAGCTCTAGGTGTTGCGACAGGCACAGGTCACTCTATTTTCCCATCAGGAAGAAGAATTAACCACAGGCTCAGCCTGCCGCCCGGAGCCAGAATAGTGCCTGAAGCAATCCTGCGCTTTTGCGGCCAGCGCCCAAGAAAGCGAGTTGAAAAATTGAGCTCAAGAGCACTGCAATTCACAAACCTGCAGAGTTAGAAATGATAACTTTCGTCCACAAATATATTGACGGAAGGCAACGAAGAGGATTTGAAAGCAAGGCAGAATTGCAGGAAACAGATTTCAGGAGGTAGATTCGAATCGCCTTTAAAGCACAGGAAAAGCGGCAAAACCTCGACAATGATGCCCTTGGCCAAAAAGGGCGTATGCGTTTTTTCCTGAATATATTCAGGAAAAAACGCATACGCCCTTTTTGGCCAACCAAGCAACCTGGAAAGGCAAATCAGCGCTACAAAGAAGTCTCGCTTCCCATCGGTCAAAAGGGCCATGCTGAATAAAGTGTCAAAACCAGAAATGCAGGACAGGCCATGGAGAAATGGGAGCCTTGCTACGCTGATGGGCGGGCTGTAAATTGCCAACAGCCACTCTGGAGAAGTGTACGGTGTGTCCTGAAACATCTAAAAAACTCAGCTTAGAGAGCATAGGGCACTTCCACTCATGGGCGTATAAATTGGGAAAACTAAAAATCAGCAAGACACAGGCACCCCAAAGTTTAGGGCTGCTCTGTTGACAAGAACCTCCACTTCGTTACACCTTAAACATCCCAGGAAAGAGAAGAATGGATAAAGAAGTTGTGGTCCTTATGTACAATGGAATATCACTCAGCCATGAAATCAACGTCATAAGGCTAGGAGCAGCATGATGAGTGGATTTAGGTACGACGATTCTAAGTGAAATAAGTCACACAGAAAAAGACACTTATCATAAGATATCACTTATAGAGGGAATGTAAAAACCGCTACCCTTGAACTGAGTTACAAAACAGAACAGAGTCACACGTTTAGAAAACACACTATGGCTGCTTAACGGGAAAGGTGAGGTGGGGTGATGCATAAAACAAGGGTTTCAAATTAGCTCAGATACTGTTCCATAAACCCAATATGTAATAGCCAAGACCTACTCCTTGCTCAGTGAACTGGACTCAACACCCCCTATTCAACGCCCAAGAATATATCTGACTAGTAAGGATCTTAAAACCTATGTATTGATATCTCTCTGTAAGTGAGTCAAGTGGGTGTAAAGCGGCATAAACACAGCAGTGAAAAGCAGCTAAACCCCATTATAAAAATCAATTACTTTTAAAAACCCGTGAAACAAAGACAGTGAAAGAGAGAGAAATGCTTACAAAATTCGTTCAGGGTCTGTGATGCCACCTGGATTTATCAAACCTAGACCCACAGCTGATTGAGACATAAGGGTGGACACTCTTGGGGCTGAGAGGTTTGGTGAGGTTGGGTGAGCTAACGCAGACCCTTTGAAGTAATACGGCATGGTACCCATCCCATGGGTCCCAAATCTCCAGGTTCAAGGGCATCTTCCTACGTCGAAAACATGCATGAGAAACCCAGAAGATGGTACACCGTGTGATCGGGAAAGGTTTCTAAAACGCACCTCATTTCTCATCTCCTTGTGCTCCGGTTCGCCATTCCAGCCGCTTTACTAGCAATCTCCCTCCTTGGAGAATCAGCACCTTTAACCTCCTGTTCCGTACAGGTTGCAATTTTTCCTGAGGATGAACGGGAAGAGGGGGAGCCAATGAGGGACTAGCTCTAGGTGTTGAGACAGGCACAGGTCACTCTATTTTCCCTTCAGGAAGAAGAATTAACCACAGGCTCAGCCTGCCGCCCCGAGCCAGAATAGAGCCTGAAGCAATCCTGCGCTTTTGCGGCCAGCTCCCAAGAATGCGAGGTGAAAAATTGAGCTCAAGAGCACTGCAATTCACAAACCTGCAGAGTTATAAATGATAACTCTCGTCCACAAATATATTGAGGGAAGGCAACGAAGAGGATTTGAAAGCAAGGCAGAATTGCAGGAAACAGATTTCAGGAGGTAGATTCGAATCGCCTTTAAAGCACAGGAAAAGCGGCAAAACCTCGACAATGATGCCCTTGGCCAAAAAGGGCGTATGCGTTTTTTCCCGAATATATTCAGGAAAAAACGCATACGCCCTTTTTGGCCAACCAAGCAACCTGGAAAGGCAAATCAGCGCTACAAAGAAGTCTCGCTTCCCATCGGTCAAAAGGGCCATGCTGAATAAAGTGTCAGAAGCAGAAATGCAGGACAGGCCATGGAGAAATCGGAGCCTTGCTACGCTGATGGGCGGGATGTAAATTGCCAACAGCCACTCTGGAGAAGTGTACGGTGTGTCCTGAAACATCTAGAAAACTCAGCTTAGAGAGCATAGGGCACTTCCACTCATGGGCGTATAAATTGGGAAATCTAAAAATCAGCAAGACACAGGCACCCCAAAGTTTAGGGCTGCTGTGTTGACAAGAACCTCCACTTCGTTACACCTTAAATATCCCAGGAAAGAGAAGAATGGATAAAGAAGTTGTGGTCCTTATGTACAATAGAATATCACTCAGCCATGAAATCAACGTCATAAGGCTAGAAAAAGCATGATGAGTGGATTTAGGTATGACGATTCTAAGTGAAATAAGTCACACAGAAAAAGACACTTATCATAAGATATCACTTATAGAGGGAATGTAAAAACCGCTACCCTTGAACTGAGTTACAAAACAGAACAGAGTCACACGTTTAGAAAACACACTATGGCTGCTTAACGGGAAAGGTGAGGTGGGGTGATGCATAAAACAAGGGTTTCAAATTAGCTCAGATACTGTTCCATAAACCTAATATGTAATAGCCAAGACCTACTCCTTGCTCAGTGAACTGAACTCAACACCCCCTATTCAACGCCCAAGAATATATCTGACTAGTAAGAATCTTAAAACCTATGTATTGATATCTCTCTGTAAGTGAGTCAACTGGGTGTAAAGCGGCATAAACACAGCAGCGAAAAGCAGCTAAACCCCATTCTAAAAATCAATTACTTTTAAAAACCCGTGAAACAAAGACAGTGAAAGAGAGAGAAATGCTTACAAAATTCGTTCAGGCGCTGTGATGCCACCTGGATTGACCATATCTAGACCCACAGCTGATTGAGACATAAGGGTGGACACTCTTGGGGCTGGGAGGTTTGGTGAGGTTGGGTGAGCTAACGCAGACCCTTTAAAGTAATACGGCGTGGTACCCATCCCATGGGTCCCAAATCTCCAGGTTCAAGGGCATCTTCCTACGTCGAAAACATGCATGAGAAACCCAGAAGATGGTACACCGCGTGATCGGGAAAGGTTTCTAAAACGCACCTCATTTCTCATCTCCTTGTGCTCCGGTTCGCCATTCTAGCCGCTTTACTAGCAATCTCCCTCCTTGGAGAATCAGCACCTTTAACCTCCTGTTCCGTACAGGTTGCAATTTTTCCTGAGGATGAACGAGAAGAGGAACAGCCAATGAGAGACTAGCTCTAGGTGTTGCGACAGGCAGAGGTCACTCTATTTTCCCATCAGGAAGAAGAATTAACCACAGGGTCAGCCTGCCGCCCGGAGCCAGAATAGAGCCTGAAGCAATCCTGCGCTTTTGCGGCCAGCTCCCAAGAAAGCGAGTTGAAAAATTGAGCTCAAGAGCACTGCAATTCACAAACCTGCAGAGTTATAAATGAAAACTCTCGTCCACAAATATATTGAGGGAAGGCAACGAAGAGGATTTGAAAGCAAGGCAGAATTGCAGGAAACAGATTTCAGGAGGTAGATTCGAATCGCCTTTAAAGCACAGGAAAAGCGGCAAAACCTCGACAATGATGCCCTTGGCCAAAAAGGGCGTATGCGTTTTTTCCTGAATATATTCAGGAAAAAACGCATACGCCCTTTTTGGCCAACCAAGCAACCTGGAAAGGCAAATCAGCGCTACAAAGAAGTTTCGCTTCCCATCGGTCAAAAGGGCCATGCTGAATAAAGTGTCAGAAGCAGAAATGCAGGACAGGCCATGGAGAAATCGGAGCCTTGCTACGCTGATGGGCGGGATGTAAATTGCCAACAGCCACTCTGGAGAAGTGTATGGTGTGTCCTGAAACATCTAGAAAACTCAGCTTAGAGAGCATAGGGCACTTCCACTCATGGGCGTATAAATTGGGAAATCTAAAAATCAGCAAGACACAGGCACCCCAAAGTTTAGGGCTGCTCTGTTGACAAGAACCTCCACTTCGTTACACCTTAAATATCCCAGGAAAGAGAAGAATGGATAAAGAAGTTGTGGTCCTTATGTACAATGGAATATCACTCAGCCATGAAATCAACGTCATAAGGCTAGTAACAGCATGATGAGTGGATTTAGGTACGACGATTCTAAGTGAAATAAGTCACACAGAAAAAGACACTTATCATAAGATATCACTTATAGAGGGAATGTAAAAACCGCTACCCTTGAATTGAATTACAAAACGGAACAGAGTCGCACGTTTAGAAAACACACTATGGCTGCTTAACGGGAAAGGTGAGGTGGGGTGATGCATAAAACAAGGGTTTCAAATTAGCTCAGATACCGTTCCATAAACCCAATATATAATAGACAAGACCTACTCCTTGCTCAGTGAACTGGACTCAACACCCGCTCGTCACCGCCCAAGCATATATCTGACTAGTAAGAATCTTAAAACCTATGTATTGATATCTCTCTGTAAGTGAGTCAAGTGGCTATAAAGCGGCATAAACACAGCAGTGAAAAGCAGCTAAACCCCATTCTAAAAATCAATTACTTTTAAAAACCCGTGAAAAAAGACAGTGAAAGAGAGAGAAATTCTTACAAAATTCGTTCAGGCGCTGTGATGCCACCTGGATTGACCATATCTAGACCCACAGCTGATTGAGACATAAGGGTGGACACTCTTGGGGCTGAGAGGTTTGGTGAGGTTGAGTGAGCTAACGCAGACCCTTTAAAGTAATACGGCATGGTACCCATCCCATGGGTCCCAAATCTCCAGGTTCAAGGGCATCTTCCTACATCGAAAACATGCATGAGAAACCCAGAAGATGGTACACCGTGTGATCGGGAAAGGTTTCTAAAACGCACCTCATTTCTCATCTCCTTGTGCTCCGGTTCGCCATTCCAGCCGCTTTACTAGCAATCTCCCTCCTTGGAGAATCAGCACCTTTAACCTCCTGTTCCGTACAGGTTGCAATTTTTCCTGAGGATGAACGGGAAGAGGGGGAGCCAATGAGAGACTAGCTCTAGGTGTTGCGACAGGCACAGGTCACTCTATTTTCCCATCAGGAAGAAGAATTAACCACAGGCTCAGCCTGCTGCCCGGAGCCAGAATAGTGCCTGAAGCAATCCTGCGCTTTTGCGGCCAGCGCCCAAGAAAGCGAGTTGAAAAATTGAGCTCAAGAGCACTGCAATTCACAAACCTGCAGAGTTAGAAATGATAACTTTCGTCCACAAATATATTGACGGAAGGCAACGAAGAGGATTTGAAAGCAAGGCAGAATTGCAGGAAACAGATTTCAGGAGGTAGATTCGAATCGCCTTTAAAGCACAGGAAAAGCGGCAAAACCTCGACAATGATGCCCTTGGCCAAAAAGGGCGTATGCGTTTTTTCCTGAATATATTCAGGAAAAAACGCATACGCCCTTTTTGGCCAACCAAGCAACCTGGAAAGGCAAATCAGCGCTACAAAGAAGTCTCGCTTCCCATCGGTCAAAAGGGCCATGCTGAATAAAGTGTCAAAACCAGAAATGCAGGACAGGCCATGGAGAAATGGGAGCCTTGCTACGCTGATGGGCGGGCTGTAAATTGCCAACAGCCACTCTGGAGAAGTGTACGGTGTGTCCTGAAACATCTAAAAAACTCAGCTTAGAGAGCATAGGGCACTTCCACTCATGGGCGTATAAATTGGGAAAACTAAAAATCAGCAACACACAGGCACCCCAAAGTTTAGGGCTGCTCTGTTGACAAGAACCTCCACTTCGTTACACCTGAAACATCCCAGGAAAGAGAAGAATGGATAAAGAAGTTGTGGTCCTTATGTACAATGGAATATCACTCAGCCATGAAATCAACGTCATAAGGCTAGGAGCAGCATGATGAGTGGATTTAGGTACGACGATTCTAAGTGAAATAAGTCACACAGAAAAAGACACTTATCATAAGATATCACTTATAGAGGGAATGTAAAAACCGCTACCCTTGAACTGAGTTACAAAACAGAACAGAGTCACACGTTTAGAAAACACACTATGGCTGCTTAACGGGAAAGGTGAGGTGGGGTGATGCATAAAACAAGGGTTTCAAATTAGCTCAGATACTGTTCCATAAACCCAATATGTAATAGCCAAGACCTACTCCTTGCTCAGTGAACTGGACTCAACACCCCCTATTCAACGCCCAAGAATATATCTGACTAGTAAGGATCTTAAAACCTATGTATTGATATCTCTCTGTAAGTGAGTAAAGTGGGTGTAAAGAGGCATAAACACAGCAGTGAAAAGCAGCTAAACCCCATTATAAAAATCAATTACTTTTAAAAACCCGTGAAACAAAGACAGTGAAAGAGAGAGAAATGCTTACAAAATTCGTTCAGGGTCTGTGATGCCACCTGGATTTATCAAACCTAGACCCACAGCTGATTGAGACATAAGGGTGGACACTCTTGGGGCTGAGAGGTTTGGTGAGGTTGGGTGAGCTAACGCAGACCCTTTGAAGTAATACGGCATGGTACCCATCCCATGGATCCCAAATCTCCAGGTTCAAGGGCATCTTCCTACGTCGAAAACATGCATGAGAAACCCAGAAGATGGTACACCGTGTGATCGGGAAAGGTTTCTAAAACGCACCTCATTTCTCATCTCCTTGTGCTCCGGTTCGCCATTCCAGCCGCTTTACTAGCAATCTCCCTCCTTGGAGAATCAGCACCTTTAACCTCCTGTTCCGTACAGGTTGCAATTTTTCCTGAGGATGAACGGGAAGAGGGGGAGCCAATGAGGGACTAGCTCTAGGTGTTGAGACAGGCACAGGTCACTCTATTTTCCCTTCAGGAAGAAGAATTAACCACAGGCTCAGCCTGCCGCCCCGAGCCAGAATAGAGCCTGAAGCAATCCTGCGCTTTTGCGGCCAGCTCCCAAGAATGCGAGGTGAAAAATTGAGCTCAAGAGCACTGCAATTCACAAACCTGCAGAGTTATAAATGATAACTCTCGTCCACAAATATATTGAGGGAAGGCAACGAAGAGGATTTGAAAGCAAGGCAGAATTGCAGGAAACAGATTTCAGGAGGTAGATTCGAATCGCCTTTAAAGCACAGGAAAAGCGGCAAAACCTCGACAATGACGCCCTTGGCCAAAAAGGGCGTATGCGTTTTTTCCCGAATATATTCAGGAAAAAACGCATACGCCCTTTTTGGCCAACCAAGCAACCTGGAAAGGCAAATCAGCGCTACAAAGAAGTCTCGCTTCCCATCGGTCAAAAGGGCCATGCTGAATAAAGTGTCAGAAGCAGAAATGCAGGACAGGCCATGGAGAAATCGGAGCCTTGCTACGCTGATGGGCGGGATGTAAATTGCCAACAGCCACTCTGGAGAAGTGTACGGTGTGTCCTGAAACATCTAGAAAACTCAGCTTAGAGAGCATAGGGCACTTCCACTCATGGGCGTATAAATTGGGAAATCTAAAAATCAGCAAGACACAGGCACCCCAAAGTTTAGGGCTGCTGTGTTGACAAGAACCTCCACTTCGTTACACCTTAAATATCCCAGGAAAGAGAAGAATGGATAAAGAAGTTGTGGTCCTTATGTACAATGGAATATCACTCAGCCATGAAATCAACGTCATAAGGCTAGAAAAAGCATGATGAGTGGATTTAGGTATGACGATTCTAAGTGAAATAAGTCACACAGAAAAAGACACTTATCATAAGATATCACTTATAGAGGGAATGTAAAAACCGCTACCCTTGAACTGAGTTACAAAACAGAACAGAGTCACACGTTTAGAAAACACACTATGGCTGCTTAACGGGAAAGGTGAGGTGGGGTGATGCATAAAACAAGGGTTTCAAATTAGCTCAGATACTGTTCCATAAACCTAATATGTAATAGCCAAGACCTACTCCTTGCTCAGTGAACTGAACTCAACACCCCCTATTCAACGCCCAAGAATATATCTGACTAGTAAGAATCTTAAAACCTATGTATTGATATCTCTCTGTAAGTGAGTCAACTGGGTGTAAAGCGGCATAAACACAGCAGCGAAAAGCAGCTAAACCCCATTCTAAAAATCAATTACTTTTAAAAACCCGTGAAACAAAGACAGTGAAAGAGAGAGAAATGCTTACAAAATTCGTTCAGGGTCTGTGGTGCCACCTGGATTGACCATATCTAGACCCACAGCTGATTGAGACATAAGGGTGGACACTCTTGGGGCTGGGAGGTTTGGTGAGGTTGGGTGAGCTAACGCAGACCCTTTAAAGTAATACGGCGTGGTACCCATCCCATGGGTCCCAAATCTCCAGGTTCAAGGGCATCTTCCTACGTCGAAAACATGCATGAGAAACCCAGAAGATGGTACACCGTGTGATCGGGAAAGGTTTCTAAAACGCACCTCATTTCTCATCTCCTTGTGCTCCGGTTCGCCATTCCAGCCGCTTTACTAGCAATCTCCCTCCTTGGCGAATCAGCACCTTTAACCTCCTGTTCCGTACAGGTTGCAATTTTTCCTGAGGATGAACGGGAAGAGGGGGAGCCAATGAGAGACTAGCTCTAGGTGTTGCGACAGGCACAGGTCACTCTATTTTCCCACCAGGAAGAAGAATTAACCACAGGCTCAGCCTGCCGCCCGGAGCCAGAATAGTGCCTGAAGCAATCCTGCGCTTTTGCGGCCAGCGCTCAAGAAAGCGAGTTGAAAAATTGAGCTCAAGAGCACTGCAATTCACAAACCTGCAGAGTTAGAAATGATAACTCTCGTCCACAAATATATGGAGGGAAGGCAACGAAGAGGATTTGAAAGCAAGGCAGAATTGCAGGAAACAGATTTCAGGAGGTAGATTCGAATCGCCTTTAAAGCACAGGAAAAGCGGCAAAACCTCGACAATGACGCCCTTGGCCAAAAAGGGCGTATGCGTTTTTTCCCGAATATATTCAGGAAAAAACGCATACGCCCTTTTTGGCCAACCAAGCAACCTGGAAAGGCAAATCAGCGCTACAAAGAAGTCTCGCTTCCCATCGGTCAAAAGGGCCATGCTGAATAAAGTGTCAGAAGCAGAAATGCAGGACAGGCCATGGAGAAATCGGAGCCTTGCTACGCTGATGGGCGGGATGTAAATTGCCAACAGCCACTCTGGAGAAGTGTACGGTGTGTCCTGAAACATCTAGAAAACTCAGCTTAGAGAGCATAGGGCACTTCCACTCATGGGCGTATAAATTGGGAAATCTAAAAATCAGCAAGACACAGGCACCCCAAAGTTTAGGGCTGCTGTGTTGACAAGAACCTCCACTTCGTTACACCTTAAATATCCCAGGAAAGAGAAGAATGGATAAAGAAGTTGTGGTCCTTATGTACAATGGAATATCACTCAGCCATGAAATCAACGTCATAAGGCTAGTAACAGCATGATGAGTGGATTTAGGTACGACGATTCTAAGTGAAATAAGTCACACAGAAAAAGACACTTATCATAAGATATCACTTATAGAGGGAACGTAAAAACCGCTACCCTTGAATTGAATTACAAAACGGAACAGAGTCGCACGTTTAGAAAACACACTATGGCTGCTTAACGGGAAAGGTGAGGTGGGGTGATGCATAAAACAAGGGTTTCAAATTAGCTCAGATACCGTTCCATAAACCCAATATGTAATAGACAAGACCTACTCCTTGCTCAGTGAACTGGACTCAACACCCGCTCGTCACCGCCCAAGCATATATCTGACTAGTAAGAATCTTAAAACCTATGTATTGATATCTCTCTGTAAGTGAGTCAACTGGGTGTAAAGCGGCATAAACACAGCAGCGAAAAGCAGCTAAACCCCATTCTAAAAATCAATTACTTTTAAAAACCCGTGAAACAAAGACAGTGAAAGAGAGAGAAATGCTTACAAAATTCGTTCAGGGTCTGTGGTGCCACCTGGATTGACCATATCTAGACCCACAGCTGATTGAGACATAAGGGTGGACACTCTTGGGGCTGGGAGGTTTGGTGAGGTTGGGTGAGCTAACGCAGACCCTTTAAAGTAATACGGCGTGGTACCCATCCCATGGGTCCCAAATCTCCAGGTTCAAGGGCATCTTCCTACGTCGAAAACATGCATGAGAAACCCTGAAGATGGTACACCGTGTGATCGGGAAAGGTTTCTAAAACGCACCTCATTTCTCATCTCCTTGTGCTCCGGTTCGCCATTCCAGCCGCTTTACTAGCAATCTCCCTCCTTGGAGAATCAGCACCTTTAACCTCCTGTTCCGTACAGGTTGCAATTTTTCCTGAGGATGAACGGGAAGAGGGGGAGCCAATGAGAGACTAGCTCTAGGTGTTGCGACAGGCACAGGTCACTCTATTTTCCCACCAGGAAGAAGAATTAACCACAGGCTCAGCCTGCCGCCCGGAGCCAGAATAGTGCCTGAAGCAATCCTGCGCTTTTGCGGCCAGCGCTCAAGAAAGCGAGTTGAAAAATTGAGCTCAAGAGCACTGCAATTCACAAACCTGCAGAGTTAGAAATGATAACTCTCGTCCACAAATATATGGAGGGAAGGCAACGAAGAGGATTTGAAAGCAAGGCAGAATTGCAGGAAACAGATTTCAGGAGGTAGATTCGAATCGCCTTTAAAGCACAGGAAAAGCGGCAAAACCTCGACAATGACGCCCTTGGCCAAAAAGGGCGTATGCGTTTTTTCCCGAATATATTCAGGAAAAAACGCATACGCCCTTTTTGGCCAACCAAGCAACCTGGAAAGGCAAATCAGCGCTACAAAGAAGTCTCGCTTCCCATCGGTCAAAAGGGCCATGCTGAATAAAGTGTCAGAAGCAGAAATGCAGGACAGGCCATGGAGAAATCGGAGCCTTGCTACGCTGATGGGCGGGATGTAAATTGCCAACAGCCACTCTGGAGAAGTGTACGGTGTGTCCTGAAACATCTAGAAAACTCAGCTTAGAGAGCATAGGGCACTTCCACTCATGGGCGTATAAATTGGGAAATCTAAAAATCAGCAAGACACAGGCACCCCAAAGTTTAGGGCTGCTGTGTTGACAAGAACCTCCACTTCGTTACACCTTAAATATCCCAGGAAAGAGAAGAATGGATAAAGAAGTTGTGGTCCTTATGTACAATGGAATATCACTCAGCCATGAAATCAACGTCATAAGGCTAGTAACAGCATGATGAGTGGATTTAGGTACGACGATTCTAAGTGAAATAAGTCACACAGAAAAAGACACTTATCATAAGATATCACTTATAGAGGGAACGTAAAAACCGCTACCCTTGAATTGAATTACAAAACGGAACAGAGTCGCACGTTTAGAAAACACACTATGGCTGCTTAACGGGAAAGGTGAGGTGGGGTGATGCATAAAACAAGGGTTTCAAATTAGCTCAGATACCGTTCCATAAACCCAATATGTAATAGACAAGACCTACTCCTTGCTCAGTGAACTGGACTCAACACCCGCTCGTCACCGCCCAAGCATATATCTGACTAGTAAGAATCTTAAAACCTATGTATTGATATCTCTCTGTAAGTGAGTCAACTGGGTGTAAAGCGGCATAAACACAGCAGCGAAAAGCAGCTAAACCCCATTCTAAAAATCAATTACTTTTAAAAACCCGTGAAACAAAGACAGTGAAAGAGAGAGAAATGCTTACAAAATTCGTTCAGGGTCTGTGGTGCCACCTGGATTGACCATATCTAGACCCACAGCTGATTGAGACATAAGGGTGGACACTCTTGGGGCTGGGAGGTTTGGTGAGGTTGGGTGAGCTAACGCAGACCCTTTAAAGTAATACGGCGTGGTACCCATCCCATGGGTCCCAAATCTCCAGGTTCAAGGGCATCTTCCTACGTCGAAAACATGCATGAGAAACCCAGAAGATGGTACACCGTGTGATCGGGAAAGGTTTCTAAAACGCACCTCATTTCTCATCTCCTTGTGCTCCGGTTCGCCATTCCAGCCGCTTTACTAGCAATCTCCCTCCTTGGAGAATCAGCACCTTTAACCTCCTGTTCCGTACAGGTTGCAATTTTTCCTGAGGATGAACGGGAAGAGGGGGAGCCAATGAGAGACTAGCTCTAGGTGTTGCGACAGGCACAGGTCACTCTATTTTCCCACCAGGAAGAAGAATTAACCACAGGCTCAGCCTGCCGCCCGGAGCCAGAATAGTGCCTGAAGCAATCCTGCGCTTTTGCGGCCAGCGCTCAAGAAAGCGAGTTGAAAAATTGAGCTCAAGAGCACTGCAATTCACAAACCTGCAGAGTTAGAAATGATAACTCTCGTCCACAAATATATGGAGGGAAGGCAACGAAGAGGATTTGAAAGCAAGGCAGAATTGCAGGAAACAGATTTCAGGAGGTAGATTCGAATCGCCTTTAAAGCACAGGAAAAGCGGCAAAACCTCGACAATGACGCCCTTGGCCAAAAAGGGCGTATGCGTTTTTTCCCGAATATATTCAGGAAAAAACGCATACGCCCTTTTTGGCCAACCAAGCAACCTGGAAAGGCAAATCAGCGCTACAAAGAAGTCTCGCTTCCCATCGGTCAAAAGGGCCATGCTGAATAAAGTGTCAGAAGCAGAAATGCAGGACAGGCCATGGAGAAATCGGAGCCTTGCTACGCTGATGGGCGGGATGTAAATTGCCAACAGCCACTCTGGAGAAGTGTACGGTGTGTCCTGAAACATCTAGAAAACTCAGCTTAGAGAGCATAGGGCACTTCCACTCATGGGCGTATAAATTGGGAAATCTAAAAATCAGCAAGACACAGGCACCCCAAAGTTTAGGGCTGCTGTGTTGACAAGAACCTCCACTTCGTTACACCTTAAATATCCCAGGAAAGAGAAGAATGGATAAAGAAGTTGTGGTCCTTATGTACAATGGAATATCACTCAGCCATGAAATCAACGTCATAAGGCTAGTAACAGCATGATGAGTGGATTTAGGTACGACGATTCTAAGTGAAATAAGTCACACAGAAAAAGACACTTATCATAAGATATCACTTATAGAGGGAACGTAAAAACCGCTACCCTTGAATTGAATTACAAAACGGAACAGAGTCGCACGTTTAGAAAACACACTATGGCTGCTTAACGGGAAAGGTGAGGTGGGGTGATGCATAAAACAAGGGTTTCAAATTAGCTCAGATACCGTTCCATAAACCCAATATGTAATAGACAAGACCTACTCCTTGCTCAGTGAACTGGACTCAACACCCGCTCGTCACCGCCCAAGCATATATCTGACTAGTAAGAATCTTAAAACCTATGTATTGATATCTCTCTGTAAGTGAGTCAACTGGGTGTAAAGCGGCATAAACACAGCAGCGAAAAGCAGCTAAACCCCATTCTAAAAATCAATTACTTTTAAAAACCCGTGAAACAAAGACAGTGAAAGAGAGAGAAATGCTTACAAAATTCGTTCAGGGTCTGTGGTGCCACCTGGATTGACCATATCTAGACCCACAGCTGATTGAGACATAAGGGTGGACACTCTTGGGGCTGGGAGGTTTGGTGAGGTTGGGTGAGCTAACGCAGACCCTTTAAAGTAATACGGCGTGGTACCCATCCCATGGGTCCCAAATCTCCAGGTTCAAGGGCATCTTCCTACGTCGAAAACATGCATGAGAAACCCTGAAGATGGTACACCGTGTGATCGGGAAAGGTTTCTAAAACGCACCTCATTTCTCATCTCCTTGTGCTCCGGTTCGCCATTCCAGCCGCTTTACTAGCAATCTCCCTCCTTGGAGAATCAGCACCTTTAACCTCCTGTTCCGTACAGGTTGCAATTTTTCCTGAGGATGAACGGGAAGAGGGGGAGCCAATGAGAGACTAGCTCTAGGTGTTGCGACAGGCACAGGTCACTCTATTTTCCCACCAGGAAGAAGAATTAACCACAGGCTCAGCCTGCCGCCCGGAGCCAGAATAGTGCCTGAAGCAATCCTGCGCTTTTGCGGCCAGCGCTCAAGAAAGCGAGTTGAAAAATTGAGCTCAAGAGCACTGCAATTCACAAACCTGCAGAGTTAGAAATGATAACTCTCGTCCACAAATATATGGAGGGAAGGCAACGAAGAGGATTTGAAAGCAAGGCAGAATTGCAGGAAACAGATTTCAGGAGGTAGATTCGAATCGCCTTTAAAGCACAGGAAAAGCGGCAAAACCTCGACAATGACGCCCTTGGCCAAAAAGGGCGTATGCGTTTTTTCCCGAATATATTCAGGAAAAAACGCATACGCCCTTTTTGGCCAACCAAGCAACCTGGAAAGGCAAATCAGCGCTACAAAGAAGTCTCGCTTCCCATCGGTCAAAAGGGCCATGCTGAATAAAGTGTCAGAAGCAGAAATGCAGGACAGGCCATGGAGAAATCGGAGCCTTGCTACGCTGATGGGCGGGATGTAAATTGCCAACAGCCACTCTGGAGAAGTGTACGGTGTGTCCTGAAACATCTAGAAAACTCAGCTTAGAGAGCATAGGGCACTTCCACTCATGGGCGTATAAATTGGGAAATCTAAAAATCAGCAAGACACAGGCACCCCAAAGTTTAGGGCTGCTGTGTTGACAAGAACCTCCACTTCGTTACACCTTAAATATCCCAGGAAAGAGAAGAATGGATAAAGAAGTTGTGGTCCTTATGTACAATGGAATATCACTCAGCCATGAAATCAACGTCATAAGGCTAGTAACAGCATGATGAGTGGATTTAGGTACGACGATTCTAAGTGAAATAAGTCACACAGAAAAAGACACTTATCATAAGATATCACTTATAGAGGGAACGTAAAAACCGCTACCCTTGAATTGAATTACAAAACGGAACAGAGTCGCACGTTTAGAAAACACACTATGGCTGCTTAACGGGAAAGGTGAGGTGGGGTGATGCATAAAACAAGGGTTTCAAATTAGCTCAGATACCGTTCCATAAACCCAATATGTAATAGACAAGACCTACTCCTTGCTCAGTGAACTGGACTCAACACCCGCTCGTCACCGCCCAAGCATATATCTGACTAGTAAGAATCTTAAAACCTATGTATTGATATCTCTCTGTAAGTGAGTCAACTGGGTGTAAAGCGGCATAAACACAGCAGCGAAAAGCAGCTAAACCCCATTCTAAAAATCAATTACTTTTAAAAACCCGTGAAACAAAGACAGTGAAAGAGAGAGAAATGCTTACAAAATTCGTTCAGGGTCTGTGGTGCCACCTGGATTGACCATATCTAGACCCACAGCTGATTGAGACATAAGGGTGGACACTCTTGGGGCTGGGAGGTTTGGTGAGGTTGGGTGAGCTAACGCAGACCCTTTAAAGTAATACGGCGTGGTACCCATCCCATGGGTCCCAAATCTCCAGGTTCAAGGGCATCTTCCTACGTCGAAAACATGCATGAGAAACCCAGAAGATGGTACACCGTGTGATCGGGAAAGGTTTCTAAAACGCACCTCATTTCTCATCTCCTTGTGCTCCGGTTCGCCATTCCAGCCGCTTTACTAGCAATCTCCCTCCTTGGAGAATCAGCACCTTTAACCTCCTGTTCCGTACAGGTTGCAATTTTTCCTGAGGATGAACGGGAAGAGGGGGAGCCAATGAGAGACTAGCTCTAGGTGTTGCGACAGGCACAGGTCACTCTATTTTCCCACCAGGAAGAAGAATTAACCACAGGCTCAGCCTGCCGCCCGGAGCCAGAATAGTGCCTGAAGCAATCCTGCGCTTTTGCGGCCAGCGCTCAAGAAAGCGAGTTGAAAAATTGAGCTCAAGAGCACTGCAATTCACAAACCTGCAGAGTTAGAAATGATAACTCTCGTCCACAAATATATGGAGGGAAGGCAACGAAGAGGATTTGAAAGCAAGGCAGAATTGCAGGAAACAGATTTCAGGAGGTAGATTCGAATCGCCTTTAAAGCACAGGAAAAGCGGCAAAACCTCGACAATGACGCCCTTGGCCAAAAAGGGCGTATGCGTTTTTTCCCGAATATATTCAGGAAAAAACGCATACGCCCTTTTTGGCCAACCAAGCAACCTGGAAAGGCAAATCAGCGCTACAAAGAAGTCTCGCTTCCCATCGGTCAAAAGGGCCATGCTGAATAAAGTGTCAGAAGCAGAAATGCAGGACAGGCCATGGAGAAATCGGAGCCTTGCTACGCTGATGGGCGGGATGTAAATTGCCAACAGCCACTCTGGAGAAGTGTACGGTGTGTCCTGAAACATCTAGAAAACTCAGCTTAGAGAGCATAGGGCACTTCCACTCATGGGCGTATAAATTGGGAAATCTAAAAATCAGCAAGACACAGGCACCCCAAAGTTTAGGGCTGCTGTGTTGACAAGAACCTCCACTTCGTTACACCTTAAATATCCCAGGAAAGAGAAGAATGGATAAAGAAGTTGTGGTCCTTATGTACAATGGAATATCACTCAGCCATGAAATCAACGTCATAAGGCTAGTAACAGCATGATGAGTGGATTTAGGTACGACGATTCTAAGTGAAATAAGTCACACAGAAAAAGACACTTATCATAAGATATCACTTATAGAGGGAACGTAAAAACCGCTACCCTTGAATTGAATTACAAAACGGAACAGAGTCGCACGTTTAGAAAACACACTATGGCTGCTTAACGGGAAAGGTGAGGTGGGGTGATGCATAAAACAAGGGTTTCAAATTAGCTCAGATACCGTTCCATAAACCCAATATGTAATAGACAAGACCTACTCCTTGCTCAGTGAACTGGACTCAACACCCGCTCGTCACCGCCCAAGCATATATCTGACTAGTAAGAATCTTAAAACCTATGTATTGATATCTCTCTGTACGTGAGTCAAGTGGCTATAAAGCGGCATAAACACAGCAGTGAAAAGCAGCTAAACCCCATTCTAAAAATCAATTACTTTTAAAAACCCGTGAAAAAAGACAGTGAAAGAGAGAGAAATTCTTACAAAATTCGTTCAGGCGCTGTGATGCCACCTGGATTGACCATATCTAGACCCACAGCTGATTGAGACATAAGGGTGGACACTCTTGGGGCTGAGAGGTTTGGTGAGGTTGGGTGAGCTAACGCAGACCCTTTAAAGTAATACGGCATGGTACCCATCCCATGGGTCCCAAATCTCCAGGTTCAAGGGCATCTTCCTACATCGAAAACATGCATGAGAAACCCAGAAGATGGTACACCGTGTGATCGGGAAAGGTTTCTAAAACGCACCTCATTTCTCATCTCCTTGTGCTCCGGTTCGCCATTCCAGCCGCTTTACTAGCAATCTCCCTCCTTGGAGAATCAGCACCTTTAACCTCCTGTTCCGTACAGGTTGCAATTTTTCCTGAGGATGAACGGGAAGAGGGGGAGCCAATGAGAGACTAGCTCTAGGTGTTGCGACAGGCACAGGTCACTCTATTTTCCCATCAGGAAGAAGAATTAACCACAGGCTCAGCCTGCCGCCCGGAGCCAGAATAGTGCCTGAAGCAATCCTGCGCTTTTGCGGCCAGCGCCCAAGAAAGCGAGTTGAAAAATTGAGCTCAAGAGCACTGCAATTCACAAACCTGCAGAGTTAGAAATGATAACTTTCGTCCACAAATATATTGACGGAAGGCAACGAAGAGGATTTGAAAGCAAGGCAGAATTGCAGGAAACAGATTTCAGGAGGTAGATTCGAATCGCCTTTAAAGCACAGGAAAAGCGGCAAAACCTCGACAATGATGCCCTTGGCCAAAAGGGGCGTATGCGTTTTTTCCTGAATATATTCAGGAAAAAACGCATACGCCCCTTTTGGCCAACCAAGCAACCTGGAAAGGCAAATCAGCGCTACAAAGAAGTCTCGCTTCCCATCGGTCAAAAGGGCCATGCTGAATAAAGTGTCAAAACCAGAAATGCAGGACAGGCCATGGAGAAATGGGAGCCTTGCTACGCTGATGGGCGGGCTGTAAATTGCCAACAGCCACTGTGGAGAACTGTATGGTGTGTCCTGAAACATCTAAAAAACTCAGCTAAGAGAGCATAGGGCACATCCACTCATAGGCGTATAAATTGGGAAAACTAAAAATCAGCAAGACACAGGCACCCCAAAGTTTAGGGCTGCTCTGTTGACAAGAACCTCCACTTGGTTACACCTGAAATATCCCAAGAAACTGAAGAAGAATGGATAAAAAAGTTTTGGTCCTTCTGTACAATGGAATATCACTCAGCCATGAAATCAACGTCATAAGGCTAGGAGCAGCATGATGAGTGGATTTAGGTACGACGATTCTAAGTGAAATAAGTCACACAGAAAAAGACACTTATCATAAGATATCACTTATAGAGGGAATGTAAAAACCGCTACCCTTGAACTGAGTTACAAAACAGAACAGAGTCACACGTTTAGAAAACACACTATGGCTGCTTAACGGGAAAGGTGAGGTGGGGTGATGCATAAAACAAGGGTTTCAAATTAGCTCAGATACCGTTCCATAAACCCAATATGTAATAGACAAGACCTACTCCTTGCTCAGTGAACTGGACTCAACACACCCTATTCACCGCCCAAGAATATATCTGACTAGTAAGAATCTTAAAACCTATGCATTGATATCTCTCTGTAAGTGAGTCAAGTGGGTGTAAAGCGGCAAAAACACAGCAGTGAAAAGCAGCTAAACCCCATTCTAAAAATAAATTACTTTTAAAAATCCGTGAAACAAAGACAGTGAACGAGAGAGAAATTCTTACAAAATTCGTTCAGGGGCTGCGATGCCACCTGGATTGACCATATCTAGACCCACAGCTGATTGAGACATAAGGGAGGACACTCTTGGGGCTGAGAGGTTTGGTGAGGTTGGGTGAGCTAACGCAGGCCCTATAAAGTAATACGGCGTGGTACCCATCCCATGGGTCCCAAATCTCCAGGTTCAAGGGCATCGTCCTACATCGAAAACATGCATGAGAAACCCAGAAGATGGTACACCGTGTGATCGGGAAAGGTTTCTAAAACGCACCTCGTTTCTCATCTCCTTGTGCTCCGGTTCGCCATTCCAGCCGCTTTACTAGCAATCTCCCTCCTTGGAGAATCAGCACCTTTAACCTCCTGTTCCGTACAGGTTGCAATTTGTCCTGAGGATGAACGGGAAGAGGGGGAGCCAATGAGAGACTAGCTCTAGGTGTTGGGACAGGCACAGGTCACTCTATTTTCCCATCAGGAAGAAGAATCAACCACAGGCTCAGCCTGCCGCCCGGAGCCAGAATAGGGCCTGAAGCAATCCTGCGCTTTTGCGGCCAGCTCCCAAGGAAGCGAGTTGAAAAATGGAGCTCAGGGGCCCTGCAGTTCACAAACCTGCAGACTTAGAAATGATAACTCTCGTCCACAAATATATGGAGGGAAGGCAACGAAGAGGATTTGAAAGCAAGGCAGTATTGCAGGAAACAGATTTCAGGAGGTAGATTCGAATCGCCTTTAAAGCACAGGAAAAGCGGCAAAACCTCGACAATGATGCCCTTGGCCAAAAAGGGCCTATGCGTTTTTTCCTGAATAAATTCAGGAAAAAACGCATAGGCCCTTTTTGGCCAACCGAGCAACCTGGAAAGGCAAATCAGCACTATAAAGAAGTCTCGCTTCCATGGGTCAAAAGGGCCATGCTGAATAAAGTGTCAAAACCAGAAATGCAGGACAGGCCATGGAGAAATGGGAGCCTTGCTACGCTGATGGGCGGGCTGTAAATTGCCAACAGCCACTCTGGAGAAGTGTACGGTGTGTCCTGAAACATCTAAAAAACTCAGCTTAGAGAGCATAGGGCACTTCCACTCATGGGCGTATAAATTGGGAAAACTAAAAATCAGCAAGACACAGGCACCCCAAAGTTTAGGGCTGCTCCGTTGACAAGAACCTCCACTTCGTTACACCTGAAATATCCCAGGAAAGAGAAGAATGGATAAAGAAGTTGTGGTCCTTATGTACAATGGAATATCACTCAGCCATGAAATCAACGTCATAAGGCTAGGAGCAGCATGATGAGTGGAATTAGGTACGACGATTCTAAGTGAAATAAGTCACACAGAAAAAGACACTTATCATAAGATATCACTTATAGAGGGAATGTAAAAACCGCTACCCTTGAACTGAATTACAAAACAGAACAGAGTCGCACGTTTAGAAAACACACTGTGGCTGTTAACGGGAAAGGTGAGTTGGGGTGATGCATAAAACAAGGGTTTCAAATTAGCTCAGATACCGTTCCATAAACCCAATATGTAATAAACAAGACCTACTCCTTGCTCAGTGAACTGGACTCAACACCCCCTATTCACCGCCCAGGAATATATCTGCCTAGTAAGAATCTGAAAACCTATGTATTGCTATCTCTCTGTAAGTGAGTCAAGTGGGTGTAAAGCGGCATAAACACAGCAGTGCAAAGCAGCTAAACCCCATTATAAAAATCAATTACTTTTAAAAACCCGTGAAACAAAGACAGTGAAAGAGAGAGAAATTCTTACAAAATTCGTTCAGGGGCTGCGATGCCACCTGGATTGACCATATCTAGACCCACAGCTCATTGAGACATAAGGGTGGACACTCTTGGGGCTGAGAGGTGTGGTGAGGTTGGGTGAGCTAACGCAGACCCTGTAAAGTTATACGGCGTGGTACCCATCCCGTGGGTCCCAAATCTCCAGGTTCAAGGGCATCTTCCTACATCGAAAACATGCATGAGAAACCCAGAAGATGGTACACCGTGTGATCGGGAAAGGTTTCTAAAACGCACCTCATTTCTCATCTCCTTGTGCTCAGGTTCGCCATTCCAGCCGCTTTACTAGCAATCTCCCTACTTGGAGAATCAGCACCTTTAACCTCCTGTTCCGTACAGGTTGCAATTTGTCCTGAGGATGAACGGGAAGAGGGGGAACCAATGAGAGACTAGCTCTAGGTGTTGGGACAGCCACAGGTCACTCTATTTTCCCATCAGGAAGAAGAATCAATCACAGGCTCAGCCTGCCGCCCGGAGCCAGAATAGGGCCTGAGGCAATCCTGCGCTTTTGCGGCCAGCTCCCAAGAAAGTGAGTTGAAAAATGAAGCTCAGTGGCACTGCAATTCACAAACCTGCAGAGTTAGAAATGATAACTCTCGTCCACAAATATATGGAGGGAAGGCAACGAAGAGGATTTGAAAGCAAGGCAGAATTGCAGGAAACAGATTTCAGGAGGTAGATTCGAATCGCCTTTAAAGCACAGGAAAAGCAGCAAAACCTCGACAATGATGCCCTTGGCCAAAAAGGGCGTAT
Source organism: Balaenoptera ricei (assembly GCF_028023285.1). Classification (NCBI taxonomy): domain Eukaryota; kingdom Metazoa; phylum Chordata; class Mammalia; order Artiodactyla; family Balaenopteridae; genus Balaenoptera; species Balaenoptera ricei. Next base: position 75,379,112 of record NC_082654.1, read on the forward strand.
GCGTTTTTTCCTGAATATATTCAGGAAAAAACGCATAGGCCCTTTTTGGCCAACCGAGCAACCTGGAAAGGCAAATCAGCACTATAAAGAAGTCTCGCTTCCATGGGTCAAAAGGGCCATGCTGAATAAAGTGTCAAAACCAGAAATGCAGGACAGGCCATGGAGAAATGGGAGCCTTGCTACGCTGATGGGCGGGCTGTAAATTGCCAACAGCCACTCTGGAGAAGTGTACGGTGTGTCCTGAAACATCTAAAAAACTCAGCTTAGAGAGCATAGGGCACTTCCACTCATGGGCGTATAAATTGGGAAAACTAAAAATCAGCAAGACACAGGCACCCCAAAGTTTAGGGCTGCTCCGTTGACAAGAACCTCCACTTCGTTACACCTGAAATATCCCAGGAAAGAGAAGAATGGATAAAGAAGTTGTGGTCCTTATGTACAATGGAATATCACTCAGCCATGAAATCAACGTCATAAGGCTAGGAGCAGCATGATGAGTGGAATTAGGTACGACGATTCTAAGTGAAATAAGTCACACAGAAAAAGACACTTATCATAAGATATCACTTATAGAGGGAATGTAAAAACCGCTACCCTTGAACTGAATTACAAAACAGAACAGAGTCGCACGTTTAGAAAACACACTGTGGCTGTTAACGGGAAAGGTGAGTTGGGGTGATGCATAAAACAAGGGTTTCAAATTAGCTCAGATACCGTTCCATAAACCCAATATGTAATAAACAAGACCTACTCCTTGCTCAGTGAACTGGACTCAACACCCCCTATTCACCGCCCAGGAATATATCTGCCTAGTAAGAATCTTAAAACCTATGTATTGCTATCTCTCTGTAAGTGAGTCAAGTGGGTGTAAAGCGGCATAAACACAGCAGTGCAAAGCAGCTAAACCCCATTATAAAAATCAATTACTTTTAAAAACCCGTGAAACAAAGACAGTGAAAGAGAGAGAAATTCTTACAAAATTCGTTCAGGGGCTGCGATGCCACCTGGATTGACCATATCTAGACCCACAGCTCATTGAGACATAAGGGTGGACACTCTTGGGGCTGAGAGGTGTGGTGAGGTTGGGTGAGCTAACGCAGACCCTGTAAAGTTATACGGCGTGGTACCCATCCCGTGGGTCCCAAATCTCCAGGTTCAAGGGCATCTTCCTACATCGAAAACATGCATGAGAAACCCAGAAGATGGTACACCGTGTGATCGGGAAAGGTTTCTAAAACGCACCTCATTTCTCATCTCCTTGTGCTCCGGTTCGCCATTCCAGCCGCTTTACTAGCAATCTCCCTACTTGGAGAATCAGCACCTTTAACCTCCTGTTCCGTACAGGTTGCAATTTGTCCTGAGGATGAACGGGAAGAGGGGGAACCAATGAGAGACTAGCTCTAGGTGTTGGGACAGCCACAGCTCACTCTATTTTCCCATCAGGAAGAAGAATCAATCACAGGCTCAGCCTGCCGCCCGGAGCCAGAATAGGGCCTGAGGCAATCCTGCGCTTTTGCGGCCAGCTCCCAAGAAAGCGAGTTGAAAAATGAAGCTCAGTGGCACTGCAATTCACAAACCTGCAGAGTTAGAAATGATAACTCTCGTCCACAAATATATGGAGGGAAGGCAACGAAGAGGATTTGAAAGCAAGGCAGAATTGCAGGAAACAGATTTCAGGAGGTAGATTCGAATCGCCTTTAAAGCACAGGAAAAGCAGCAAAACCTCGACAATGATGCCCTTGGCCAAAAAGGGCGTATGCGTTTTTTCCTGAATATATTCAGGAAAAAACGCATAGGCCCTTTTTGGCCAACCAAGCAACCTGGAAAGGCAAATCAGCACTATAAAGAAGTCTCGCTTCCATGGGTCAAAAGGGCCATGCTGAATAAAGTGTCAAAACCAGAAATGCAGGACAGGCCATGGAGAAATGGGAGCCTTGCTACGCTGATGGGCGGGCTGTAAATTGCCAACAGCCACTCTGGAGAAGTGTACGGTGTGTCCTGAAACATCTAAAAAACTCAGCTTAGAGAGCATAGGGCACTTCCACTCATGGGCGTATCAATTGGGAAAACTAAAAATCAGCAAGACACAGGCACCCCAAAGTTTAGGGCTGCTCCGTTGACAAGAACCTCCACTTCGCTACACCTGAAATATCCCAGGAAAGAGAAGAATGGATAAAGAAGTTGTGGTCCTTATGTACAATGGAATATCACTCAGCCATGAAATCAACGTCATAAGGCTAGGAGCAGCATGATGAGTGGATTTAGGTACGACGATTCTAAGTGAAATAAGTCAGACAGAAAAAGACACTTATCATAAGATATCACTTATAGAGGGAATGTAGAAACCGGTACCCTTTAACTGAATTACAAAACAGAACAGAGTCGCACGTTTAGAAAACACACTATGGCTGCTTAACGGGAAAGGTGAGTTGGCGTGATGCATAAAACAAGGGTTTGAAATTAGCTCAGATACCGTTCCATAAACCCAATATGTAATAGACAAGACCTACTCCTTGCTCAGTGAACTGGACTCAACAACACCTATTCACAGCCCAGGAATATATCTGCCTAGTAAGAATCTTAAAACCTATGTATTGCTATCTCTCTGTAAGTGAGTCAAGTGGGTGTAAAGCGGCATAAACACAGCAGTGCAAAGCAGCTAAACCCCATTATAAAAATCAATTACTTTTAAAATCCCGTGAAACAAAGACAGTGAAAGAGAGAGAAATTCTTACAAAATTCTTTCAGGGGCTGCGATGCTACCTGGATTGACCATATCTAGACTCACAGCTGATTGAGACATAATGGTGGACACTCTTGGGGCTGAGAGGTGTGGTGAGGTTGGGTGAGCTAACGCAGACCCTGTAAAGTTATACGGCGTGGTACCCATCCCATGGGTCCCAAATCTCCAGGTTCAAGGGCATCTTCCTACATCGAAAACATGCATGAGAAACCCAGAAGATGGTACACCGTGTGATCGGGAAAGGTTTCTAAAACGCACCTCATTTCTCATCTCCTTGTGCTCCGGTTCGCCATTCCAGCCGCTTTACTAGCAATCTCCCTCCTTGGAGTATCAGCACCTTTAACCTCCTGTTCCGTACAGGTTGAAATTTGTCCTGAGGATGAACGGGAAGATGGGGAACCAATGAGAGACTAGCTCTAGGTGTTGGGACCGGCACAGGTCACTCTATTTTCCCATCAGAAAGAAGAATCAACCACAGGCTCAGCCTGCCGTCCGGAGCCAGAATAGGGCCTGAAGCAATCCTGAGCTTCTGCGGCCAGCTCCCAAGAAAGCGAGTTGAAAAATGGAGCTCAGGGGCACTGCAATTCACAAACCTGCAGAGTTAGAAATGATAACTCTCGTCCACAAATATATGGAGGGAAGGCAACGAAGAGGATTTGAAAGCAAGGCAGAATTGCAGGAAACAGATTTCAGGAGGTAGATTCGAATCGCCTTTAAAGCACAGGAAAAGCGGCAAAACCTCGACAATGATGCCCTTGGCCAAAAAGGGCGTTTGCGTTTTTTCCTGAATATATTCAGGAAAAAACGCATACGCCCTTTTTGGCCAACCGAGCAACCTGGAAAGGCAAATCAGCGCTACAAAGAAGTCTCGCTTCCCATCGGTCAAAAGGGCCATGCTGAATAAAGTGTCAAAACCAGAAATGCAGGACAGGCCATGGAGAAATGGGAGCCTTGCTACGCTGATGGGCGGGCTGTAAATTGCCAACAGCCACTCTGGAGAAGTGTACGGTGTGTCCTGAAACATCTAAACAACTCCGCTTAGAGAGCATAGGGCACTTCCACTCATGGGCGTATAAATTGGGAAAACTAAAAATCAGCAAGACACAGGCACCCCAAAGTTTAGGGCTGCTCCGTTGACAAGAACCTCCACTTCGTTACACCTGAAATATCCCAGGAAAGAGAAGAATGGATAAAGAAGTTGTGGTCCTTATGTACAATGGAATATCACTCAGCCATGAAAACAACGTCATAAGGCTAGGAGCAGCATGATGAGTGGAATTAGGTACAACGATTCTAAGTGAAATAAGTCACACAGAAAAAGACACTTATCATAAGATATCACTTATAGAGGGAATGTAAAAACCGCTACCCTTGAACTGAATTACAAAACAGAACAGAGTCGCACGTTTAGAAAACACACTGTGGCTGTTAACTGGAAAGGTGAGTTGGGGTGATGCATAAAACAAGGGTTTCAAATTAGCTCAGATACCGTTCCATAAACCCAATATGTAATAGACAAGACCTACTCCTTGCTCAGTGAACTGGACTCAACACCCCCTATTCACCGCCCAGGAATATATCTGACTAGTAAGAATCTTAAAACCTATGTATTGATATCTCTCTGTAAGTGAGTCAAGTGGGTGTAAAGCGGCATAAACACAGCAGTGCAAAGCAGCCAAACCCCATTATAAAAATCAATTACTTTTGAAAACCCGTGAAACAAAGACAGTGAAAGAGAGAGAAATTCTTACAAAATTCGTTCAGGGGCTGCGATGCCACCTGGATTGACCCTATCTAGACCCACAGCTCATTGAGACATAAGGGTGGACACTCTTGGGGCTGAGAGGTGTGGTGACGTTGGGTGAGCTAACGCAGACCCTGTAAAGTTATACGGCGTGGTACCCATCCCATGGGTCCCAAATCTCCAGGTTCAAGGGCATCTTCCTACATCGAAAACATGCACGAGAAACCCAGAAGATGGTACACCGTGTGACCGGGAAAGTTTTCTAAAACGCACCTCATTTCTCATCTCCTTGTGCTCCGGTTCACCATTCCAGCCGCTTTACTAGCAATCTCCCTCCTTGGAGAATCAGCACCTTTAACCTCCTGTTCCGTACAGGTTGCAATTTGTCCTGAGGATGAACGGGAAGAGGGGGAACCAATGAGAGACTAGCTCTAGGTGTTGGGACAGGCACAGGTCACTCTATTTTCCCATCAGGAAGAAGAATCAACCACAGGCTCAGCCTGCCGCCCGGCGCCATAATAGGGCCTGAAGCAATCCTGCGCTTTTGCGGCCAGCTCCCAAGAAGGCGAGTTGAAAAATGAAGCTCAGGGGCACTGCAATTCACAAACCTGCAGAGTTAGAAATGATAACTCTCGTCCACACATATATGGAGGGAAGGCAACGAAGAGTATTGGAAAGCAAGGCAGAATTGCAGGAAACAGATTTCAGGAGGTAGATTCGAATCGCCTTTAAAGCACAGGAAAAGCGGCAAAACCTCGACAATGATGCCCTTGGCCAAAAAGGGCGTATGCGTTTTTTCCTGAATATATTCAGGACAAAACGCATACGCCCTTTTTGGCCAACCAAGCAACCTGGAAAGGCAAATCAGCGCTACAAAAAGTCTCGCTTCCCATCGGTCAAAAGGGCCATGCTGAATAAAGTGTCAAAACCAGAAATGCAGGACAGGCCATGGAGAAATGGGAGCCTTGCTACGCTGATGGGCGGGCTGTAAATTGCCAACAGCCACTCTGGAGAAGTGTACGGTGTGTCCTGAAACATCTAAAAAACTCCGCTTAGAGAGCATAGGGCACTTCCACTCATGGGCGTATAAATTGGGAAAACTAAAAATCAGCAAGACACAGGCACCCCAAAGTTTAGGGCTGCTCCGTTGACAAGAACCTCCACTTCGCTACACCTGAAATATCCCAGGAAAGAAGAATGGATAAAGAGGTTGTGGTCCTTATGTACAATGGAATATCACTCAGCCATGAAATCAACGTCATAAGGCTAGGAGCAGCATGATGAATGGATTTAGATACGACGATTCTAAGTGAAATAAGTCACACAGAAAAAGACACTTATCATAAGATATCACTTATAGAGGGAATGTAGAAACCGCTACCCTTTAATTGAATTACAAAACAGAACAGAGTCGCACGTTTAGAAAACACACTATGGCTGCTTAACGGGAAAGGTGAGGTGGGGTGCTGCATAAAACAAGGGTTTCAAATTAGCTCAGATACCGTTCCATAAACCCAATATGTAATAGACAAGACCTACTCCTTGCTCAGTGAACTGGACTCAACACCCCCTATTCACCGCCCAGGAATATATCTGACTAGTAAGAATCTTAAAACCGATGTATTGATATCTCTTTGTAAGTGAGTCAAGTGGGTGTAAAGCGGCATAAACACAGCAGTGCAAAGCAGCTAAACCCCATTATAAAAATCAATTACTTTTAAAAACCCATGAAACAAAGACACTGAAAGAGAGAGAAATTCTTACAAAATTCGGTCAGGGGCTGCGATGCCACCTGGATTGACCATATCTAGACCCACAGCTCATTGAGACATAAGGGTGGACACTCTTGGGGCTGAGAGGTGTGGTGAGGTTGGGTGAGCTAACGCAGACCCTGTAAAGTTATACGGCGTGGTACCCATCCCATGGGTCCCAAATCTCCAGGTTCAAGGGCATCTTCCTACATCGAAAACATGCATGAGAAACCCAGAAGATGGTACACCGTGTGATCGGGAAAGGTTTCTAAAACGCACCTCATTTCTCATCTCCTTGTGCTCCGGTTCGCCATTCCAGCCGCTTTACTAGCAATCTCCCTCCTTGGAGTATCAGCACCTTTAACCTCCTGTTCCGTACAGGTTGCAATTTGTCCTGAGGATGAACGGGAAGAGGGGGAACCAATGAGAGACTAGCTCTAGGTGTTGGGACAGGCACAGGTCACTCTATTTTCCCATCAGAAAGAAGAATCAACCACAGGCTCAGCCTGCCGTCCGGAGCCAGAATAGGGCCTGAAGAAATCCTGCGCTTTTGCGGCCAGCTCCCAAGAAAGCGAGTTGAAAAATGGAGCTCAGGGGCACTGCAATTCACAAACCTGCAGATTTAGAAATGATAACTCTCGTCCACAAATATATGGAGGGAACGCAACGAAGAGGATTTGAAAGCAAGGCAGAATTGCAGGAAACAGATTTCAGGAGGTAGATTCGAATCGCCTTTAAAGCACAGGAAAAGCGGCAAAACCTCGACAATGATGCCCTTGGCCAAAAAGGGCGTATGCGTTTTTTCCTGAATATATTCAGGAAAAAACGCATACGCCCTTTTTGGCCAACTGAGCAACCTGGAAAGGCAAATCAGCGCTACAAAGAAGTCTCGCTTCCCATCGGTCAAAAGGGCCATGCTGAATAAAGTGTCAAAACCAGAAATGCAGGACAGGCCATGGAGAAATGGGAGCCTTGCTACGCTGATGGGCGGGCTGTAAATTGCCAACAGCCACTCTGGAGAAGTGTACGGTGTGTCCTGAAACATCTAAAAAACTCAGGTTAGAGAGCATAGGGCACTTCCACTCATGGGCGTATAAATTGGGAAAACTAAAAATCAGCAAGACACAGGCACCCCAAAGTTTAGGGCTGCTCCGTTGACAAGAACCTCCACTTCGTTACACCTGAAATATCCCAGGAAAGAGAAGAATGGATAAAGAAGTTGTGGTCCGTATGTACAATGGAATATCACTCAGCCATGAAATCAACGTCATAAGGCTAGGAGCAGCATGATGAGTGGAATTAGGTACAACGATTCTAAGTGAAATAAGTCACACAGAAAAAGACACTTATCATAAGATATCACTTATAGAGGGAATGTAAAAACCGCTACCCTTGAACTGAATTACAAAACAGAACAGAGTCGCACGTTTAGAAAACACACTGTGGCTGTTAACGGGAAAGGTGAGTTGGGGTGATGCATAAAACAAGGGTTTCAAATTAGCTCAGATACCGTTCCATAAACCCAATATGTAATAGACAAGACCTACTCCTTGCTCAGTGAACTGGACTCAACACCCCCTATTCACCGCCCAGGAATATATCTGACTAGTAAGAATCTTAAAACCTATGTATTGCTATCTCTCTGTAAGTGAGTCAAGTGGGTGTAAAGCGGCATAAACACAGCAGTGCAAAGCAGCCAAACCCCATTATAAAAATCAATTACTTTTAAAAACCCGTGAAACAAAGACAGTGAAAGAGAGAGAAATGCTTACAAAATTCGTTCAGAGGCTGTGCTGCCACCTGGATTGACCATATCTAGACCCACAGCTGATTGAGACATAAGGGTGGACACTCTTGGGGCTAAGAGGTTTGGAGAGGTTGGGTGAGCTAACGCAGACCCTTTAAAGTAATACGGCGTGGGACCCATCCCATGGGTCCCAAATCTCCAGTTTCAAGGGCATCTTCCTACATCGAAAACATGCATGAGAAACCCAGAAGATGGTACACCGTGTGATCGGGAAAGGTTTCTAAAACGCACCTCATTTCTCATCTCCTTGTGCTCCGGTTCGCCATTCCAGCCGCTTTACTAGCAATCTCCCTCCTTGGAGAATCAGCACCTTTAACCTCCTGTTCCGTACAGGTGGCAATTTGTCCTGAGGATGAACGGGAAGAGGGGGAACCAATGAGAGACTAGCTCTAGGTGTTGAGACAGGCACAGGTCACTCTATTTTCCCATCAGGAAGAAGAATTAACCGCAGGCTCAGCCTGCCGCCCGGAGCCAGAATAGGGCCTGAAGCAATGCTGCGCTTTTGCGGCCAGCTCCCCAGAAAGCGAGTTGAAAAATGGAGCTCAGGGGCACTGCAATTCACAAACCTGCAGAGTTAGAAATGATAACTCTCGTCCACAAGTATATTGAGGAAAGGCAACGAAGAGGATTTGAAAGCAAGGCAGAATTGCAGGAAACAGATTTCAGGAGGTAGATTCGAATCGCCTTTAAACTACAGGAAAAGCGGCAAAACCTCGACTATGATGCCCCTTGCCAAAAAGGGCGTATGCGTTTTTTCCTGAATATATTCAGGAAAAAACGCATACGCCCTTTTTGGCCAACCAAGCAACCTGGAAAGGCAAATCAGCGCTACAAAGAAGCCTCGCTTCCCATCGGTCAAAAGGGCCATGCTAAAAAAAGTGTCAAAACCAGAAATGCAGGACAGGCCATGGAGAAATGGGAGCCTTGCTACGCTGATGGGTGGGATGTAAATTGCCAACAGCCACTCTGGAGAAGTGTACGGTGTGTCCTGAAACATCTAAAAAACTCCGCTTAGAGAGCATAGGGCACTTCCACTCATGGGCGTATAAATTGGGAAAACTAAAAATCAGCAAGACACAGGCACCCCAAAGTTTAGGGCTGCTCCGTTGACAAGAATCTCCACTTTGCTACACCTGAAATATCCCAGGAAAGAGAAGAATGGATAAAGAAGTTGTGGTCCTTATGTACAATGGACTATCACTCAGCCATGAAATCAACGTCATAAGGCTAGTAGCAGCATGATGAGTAGATTTAGGTACGACGATTCTAAGTGAAATAAGTCACACAGAAAAAGACACTTATCATAAGATATCACTTATAGAGGGAATGTAAAAACCGCTACCCTTGAACTGAATTACAAAACGGAACAGAGTCGCACGTTTAGAAAACACACTATGGCTGCTTAACGGGAAAGGTGAGGTGGGGTGATGCATAAAACAAGGGTTTCAAATTAGCTCAGATACCGTTCCATAAACCTAATATGTAATAGACAAGACCCACTCCTTGCTCAGTGAACTGGACTCAACATCCCCTATTCACCGCCCAAGAATAAATCTGCCTAGTAAGAATCTTAAAACCTATGTATTGCTATATCTCTGTAAGTGAGTCAAGTGGGTGTAAAGCGGCATAAACACAGCAGTGCAAAGCAGCTAAACCCCATTATAAAAATCAATTACTTTTAAAAACCCGTGAAACAAAGACAGTGAAAGAGAGAGAAATTCTTACAAAATTCGTTCAGGGGCTGCGATGCCACCTGGATTGACCATATCTAGACCCACAGCTGATTGAGACATAAGGGTGGACACTCTTGGGGCTGAGAGGTGTGGTGAGGTTGGGTGAGCTAACGCAGACCCTGTAAAGTTATACGGCGTGGTACCCATCCCATGGGTCCCAAATCTCCAGGTTCAAGGGCATCTTCCTACATCGAAAACATGCATGAGAAACCCAGAAGATGGTACACCGTGTGATCGGGAAAGGTTTCTAAAACGCACCTCATTTCTCATCTCCTTGTGCTCCGGTTCGCCATTCCAGCCGCTTTACTAGCAATCTCCCTCCTTGGAGAATCAGCACCTTTAACCTCCTGTTCCGTACAGGTTGCAATTTGTCCTGAGGATGAACGGGAAGACGGGGAACCAATGAGAGACTAGCTCTAGGTGTTGGGACAGGCACAGGTCACTCTATTTTCCCATCAGGAAGAAGAATCAACCACAGGCTCAGCCTGCCGCCCGGAGCCAGAATAGGGCCTGAAGCAATCCTGCGCTTTTGCGGCCAGCTCCCAAGAAAGCGAGTTGAAAAATCGAGCTCAGAGGCACTGCAGTTCACAAACCTGCAGACTTAGAAATGACAACTCTCGTCCACAAATATATGGAGGGAAGGCAACGAAGAGGATTGGAATGCAAGGCAGAATTGCAGGAAACAGATTTCAGGAGGTAGATTCGAATCGCCTTTAAAGCACAGGAAAAGCGGCAAAACCTCGACAATGATGCCCTTGGACAAAAAGGGCGTATGCATTTTTTCCTGAATATATTCAGGAAAAAACACATACGCCCTTTTTGGCCAACCAAGCAACCTGGAAAGACAAATCAGCGCTACACAAAGTCTCGCTTCCCATCGGTCAAAAGGGCCATGCTGAATAAAGTGTCAAAACCAGAAATGCAGGACAGGCCATGGAGAAATGGGAGCCTTGCTACGCTGATGGGCGGTTTGTAAATTGCGAACAGCCACTCTGGAGAAGTGTACGGTGTGTCCTGAAACATCTAAAAAACTCAGCTTAGAGAGCATAGGGCACTTCCACTCATGGGCGTATAAATTGGGAAAACTAAAAATCAGCAAGACACAGGCACCCCAAAGTTTAGGGCTGCTCCGTTGACAAGAACCTCCACTTCGCTACACTTGAAATATCGCAGGAAAGAGAAGAATGGATAAAGAAGTTGTGGTCCTTATGTACAATGGAATATCACTCAGCCATGAAATCAACGTCATAAGGCTAGGAGAAGCATGATGAGTGGATTTAGGTACGACGATTCTAAGTATAATAAGTCACACAGAAAAAGACACTTATCATAAGATATCACTTATAGAGGGAATGTAGAAACCGCTACCCTTTAACTGAATTACAAAACAGAACAGAGTCGCACGTTTAGAAAACACACTATGGCTGCTTAAGGGGAAAGGTGAGGTGGGGTGATGCATAAAACAAGGGTTTCAAATTAGCTCAGATACCGTTCCATAAACCCAAAATGTAATAGACAAGACCTACTCCTTGCTCAGTGAACTGCACTCAACACCCCCTATTCACCGCCCAGGAATATATCTGACTAGTAAGAATCTTAAAACCTATGTTTTGCTATCTCTCTGTAAGTGAGTCAAGTGGGTGTAAAGCGGCATAAACACAGCAGTGAAAAGCAGCTAAACCCCATTCTAAAAATCAATTACTTTTAAAAATCCGTGAAACAAAGACAGTGAACGAGAGAGAAATTCTTACAAAATTCGTTCAGGGGCTGCGATGCCACCTGGATTGACCATATCTAGACCCACAGCTCATTGAGACATAAGGGTGGACACTCTTGGGGCTGAGAGGTTTGGTGAGGTTGGGTGAGATAACGCAGGCCCTATAAAGTAATACGGCGTGGTACCCATCCCATGGGTCCCAAATCTCCAGGTTCAAGGGCATCTTCCTACATCGAAAACATGCATGAGAAACCCAGAAGATGGTACACCGTGTGATCGGGAAAGGTTTCTAAAACGGACCTCGTTTCTCATCTCCTTGTGCTCCGGTTCGCCATTCCAGCTGCTTTACTAGCAATCTCCCTCCTTGGAGAATCAGCACCTTTAACCTCCTGTTCCGTACAGGTTGCAATTTGTCCTGAGGATGAACGGGAAGAGGGGGAGCCAATGAGAGACTAGCTCTAGGTGTTGGGACAGGCACAGGTCACTCTATTTTCCCATCAGGAAGAAGAATTAACCGCAGGCTCAGCCTGCCGCCCGGAGCCAGAATAGGGCCTGAAGCAATGCTGCGCTTTTGCGGCCAGCTCCCCAGAAAGCGAGTTGAAAAATGGAGCTCAGGGGCACTGCAATTCACAAACCTGCAGAGTTAGAAATGATAACTCTCGTCCACAAATATATTGAGGAAAGGCAACGAAGAGGATTTGAAAGCAAGGCAGAATTGCAGGAAACAGATTTCAGGAGGTAGATTCGAATCGCCTTTAAACTACAGGAAAAGCGGCAAAACCTCGACTATGATGCCCCTTGCCAAAAAGGGCGTATGCGTTTTTTCCTGAATATATTCAGGAAAAAACGCATACGCCCTTTTTGGCCAACCAAGCAACCTGGAAAGGCAAATCAGCGCTACAAAGAAGCCTCGCTTCCCATCGGTCAAAAGGGCCATGCTAAAAAAAGTGTCAAAACCAGAAATGCAGGACAGGCCATGGAGAAATGGGAGCCTTGCTACGCTGATGGGTGGGATGTAAATTGCCAACAGCCACTCTGGAGAAGTGTACGGTGTGTCCTGAAACATCTAAAAAACTCCGCTTAGAGAGCATAGGGCACTTCCACTCATGGGCGTATAAATTGGGAAAACTAAAAATCAGCAAGACACAGGCACCCCAAAGTTTAGGGCTGCTCCGTTGACAAGAATCTCCACTTTGCTACACCTGAAATATCCCAGGAAAGAGAAGAATGGATAAAGAAGTTGTGGTCCTTATGTACAATGGACTATCACTCAGCCATGAAATCAACGTCATAAGGCTAGTAGCAGCATGATGAGTAGATTTAGGTACGACGATTCTAAGTGAAATAAGTCACACAGAAAAAGACACTTATCATAAGATATCACTTATAGAGGGAATGTAAAAACCGCTACCCTTGAACTGAATTACAAAACGGAACAGAGTCGCACGTTTAGAAAACACACTATGGCTGCTTAACGGGAAAGGTGAGGTGGGGTGATGCATAAAACAAGGGTTTCAAATTAGCTCAGATACCGTTCCATAAACCTAATATGTAATAGACAAGACCCACTCCTTGCTCAGTGAACTGGACTCAACATCCCCTATTCACCGCCCAAGAATAAATCTGCCTAGTAAGAATCTTAAAACCTATGTATTGCTATATCTCTGTAAGTGAGTCAAGTGGGTGTAAAGCGGCATAAACACAGCAGTGCAAAGCAGCTAAACCCCATTATAAAAATCAATTACTTTTAAAAACCCGTGAAACAAAGACAGTGAAAGAGAGAGAAATTCTTACAAAATTCGTTCAGGGGCTGCGATGCCACCTGGATTGACCATATCTAGACCCACAGCTGATTGAGACATAAGGGTGGACACTCTTGGGGCTGAGAGGTGTGGTGAGGTTGGGTGAGCTAACGCAGACCCTGTAAAGTTATACGGCGTGGTACCCATCCCATGGGTCCCAAATCTCCAGGTTCAAGGGCATCTTCCTACATCGAAAACATGCATGAGAAACCCAGAAGATGGTACACCGTGTGATCGGGAAAGGTTTCTAAAACGCACCTCATTTCTCATCTCCTTGTGCTCCGGTTCGCCATTCCAGCCGCTTTACTAGCAATCTCCCTCCTTGGAGAATCAGCACCTTTAACCTCCTGTTCCGTACAGGTTGCAATTTGTCCTGAGGATGAACGGGAAGACGGGGAACCAATGAGAGACTAGCTCTAGGTGTTGGGACAGGCACAGGTCACTCTATTTTCCCATCAGGAAGAAGAATCAACCACAGGCTCAGCCTGCCGCCCGGAGCCAGAATAGGGCCTGAAGCAATCCTGCGCTTTTGCGGCCAGCTCCCAAGAAAGCGAGTTGAAAAATCGAGCTCAGAGGCACTGCAGTTCACAAACCTGCAGACTTAGAAATGACAACTCTCGTCCACAAATATATGGAGGGAAGGCAACGAAGAGGATTGGAATGCAAGGCAGAATTGCAGGAAACAGATTTCAGGAGGTAGATTCGAATCGCCTTTAAAGCACAGGAAAAGCGGCAAAACCTCGACAATGATGCCCTTGGACAAAAAGGGCGTATGCATTTTTTCCTGAATATATTCAGGAAAAAACACATACGCCCTTTTTGGCCAACCAAGCAACCTGGAAAGACAAATCAGCGCTACACAAAGTCTCGCTTCCCATCGGTCAAAAGGGCCATGCTGAATAAAGTGTCAAAACCAGAAATGCAGGACAGGCCATGGAGAAATGGGAGCCTTGCTACGCTGATGGGCGGTTTGTAAATTGCGAACAGCCACTCTGGAGAAGTGTACGGTGTGTCCTGAAACATCTAAAAAACTCAGCTTAGAGAGCATAGGGCACTTCCACTCATGGGCGTATAAATTGGGAAAACTAAAAATCAGCAAGACACAGGCACCCCAAAGTTTAGGGCTGCTCCGTTGACAAGAACCTCCACTTCGCTACACTTGAAATATCGCAGGAAAGAGAAGAATGGATAAAGAAGTTGTGGTCCTTATGTACAATGGAATATCACTCAGCCATGAAATCAACGTCATAAGGCTAGGAGCAGCATGATGAGTGGATTTAGGTACGACGATTCTAAGTATAATAAGTCACACAGAAAAAGACACTTATCATAAGATATCACTTATAGAGGGAATGTAGAAACCGCTACCCTTTAACTGAATTACAAAACAGAACAGAGTCGCACGTTTAGAAAACACACTATGGCTGCTTAAGGGGAAAGGTGAGGTGGGGTGATGCATAAAACAAGGGTTTCAAATTAGCTCAGATACCGTTCCATAAACCCAAAATGTAATAGACAAGACCTACTCCTTGCTCAGTGAACTGCACTCAACACCCCCTATTCACCGCCCAGGAATATATCTGACTAGTAAGAATCTTAAAACCTATGTTTTGCTATCTCTCTGTAAGTGAGTCAAGTGGGTGTAAAGCGGCATAAACACAGCAGTGAAAAGCAGCTAAACCCCATTCTAAAAATCAATTACTTTTAAAAATCCGTGAAACAAAGACAGTGAACGAGAGAGAAATTCTTACAAAATTCGTTCAGGGGCTGCGATGCCACCTGGATTGACCATATCTAGACCCACAGCTCATTGAGACATAAGGGTGGACACTCTTGGGGCTGAGAGGTTTGGTGAGGTTGGGTGAGATAACGCAGGCCCTATAAAGTAATACGGCGTGGTACCCATCCCATGGGTCCCAAATCTCCAGGTTCAAGGGCATCTTCCTACATCGAAAACATGCATGAGAAACCCAGAAGATGGTACACCGTGTGATCGGGAAAGGTTTCTAAAACGGACCTCGTTTCTCATCTCCTTGTGCTCCGGTTCGCCATTCCAGCTGCTTTACTAGCAATCTCCCTCCTTGGAGAATCAGCACCTTTAACCTCCTGTTCCGTACAGGTTGCAATTTGTCCTGAGGATGAACGGGAAGAGGGGGAGCCAATGAGAGACTAGCTCTAGGTGTTGGGACAGGCACAGGTCACTCTATTTTCCCATCAGGAAGAAGAATCAACCACAGTCTCAGCCTGCCGCCCGGAGCCAGAATAGGGCCTGAAGCAATCCTGCGCTTTTGCGGCCAGCTCCCAAGAAAGCGAGTTGAAAAATGGAGCTCAGGGGCACTGCAATTCACAAACCTGCAGACTTAGAAATGATAACTCTCGTCCACAAATATATGGAGGGAAGGCAACGAAGAGGATTTGAAAGCAAGGCAGAATTGCAGGAAACAGATTTCAGGAGGTAGATTCGAATCGCCTTTAAACTACAGGAAAAGCGGCAAAACCTCGACTATGATGCCCCTTGCCAAAAAGGGCGTATGCGTTTTTTCCTGAATATATTCAGGAAAAAACGCATACGCCCTTTTTGGCCAACCGAGCAACCTGGAAAGGCAAATCAGCGCTACAAAGAAGCCTCGCTTCCCATCGGTCAAAAGGGCCATGCTAAAAAAAGTGTCAAAACCAGAAATGCAGGACAGGCCATGGAGAAATGGGAGCCTTGCTACGCTGATGGGCGGGCTGTAAATTGCCAACAGCCACTCTGGAGAAGTGTACGGTGTGTCCTGAAACATCTAAAAAACTCCGCTTAGAGAGCATAGGGCACTTCCACTCATGGGCGTATAAATTGGGAAAACTAAAAATCAGCAAGACACAGGCACCCCAAAGTTTAGGGCTGCTCCGTTGACAAGAATCTCCACTTTGCTACACCTGAAATATCCCAGGAAAGAGAAGAATGGATAAAGAAGTTGTGGTCCTTATGTACAATGGACTATCACTCAGCCATGAAATCAACGTCATAAGGCTAGTAGCAGCATGATGAGTAGATTTAGGTACGACGATTCTAAGTGAAATAAGTCACACAGAAAAAGACACTTATCATAAGATATCACTTATAGAGGGAATGTAAAAACCGCTACCCTTGAACTGAATTACAAAACGGAACAGAGTCGCACGTTTAGAAAACACACTATGGCTGCTTAACGGGAAAGGTGAGGTGGGGTGATGCATAAAACAAGGGTTTCAAATTAGCTCAGATACCGTTCCATAAACCTAATATGTAATAGACAAGACCCACTCCTTGCTCAGTGAACTGGACTCAACATCCCCTATTCACCGCCCAAGAATAAATCTGCCTAGTAAGAATCTTAAAACCTATGTATTGCTATATCTCTGTAAGTGAGTCAAGTGGGTGTAAAGCGGCATAAACACAGCAGTGCAAAGCAGCTAAACCCCATTTTAAAAATCAATTACTTTTAAAAACCCGTGAAACAAAGACAGTGAAAGAGAGAGAAATTCTTACAAAATTCGTTCAGGGGCTGCGATGCCACCTGGATTGACCATATCTAGACCCACAGCTGATTGAGACATAAGGGTGGACACTCTTGGGGCTGAGAGGTGTGGTGAGGTTGGGTGAGCTAACGCAGACCCTGTAAAGTTATACGGCGTGGTACCCATCCCATGGGTCCCAAATCTCCAGGTTCAAGGGCATCTTCCTACATCGAAAACATGCATGAGAAACCCAGAAGATGGTACACCGTGTGATCGGGAAAGGTTTCTAAAACGCACCTCATTTCTCATCTCCTTGTGCTCCGGTTCGCCATTCCAGCCGCTTTACTAGCAATCTCCCTCCTTGGAGAATCAGCACCTTTAACCTCCTGTTCCGTACAGGTTGCAATTTGTCCTGAGGATGAACGGGAAGACGGGGAACCAATGAGAGACTAGCTCTAGGTGTTGGGACAGGCACAGGTCACTCTATTTTCCCATCAGGAAGAAGAATCAACCACAGGCTCAGCCTGCCGCCCGGAGCCAGAATAGGGCCTGAAGCAATCCTGCGCTTTTGCGGCCAGCTCCCAAGAAAGCGAGTTGAAAAATCGAGCTCAGAGGCACTGCAGTTCACAAACCTGCAGACTTAGAAATGACAACTCTCGTCCACAAATATATGGAGGGAAGGCAACGAAGAGGATTGGAATGCAAGGCAGAATTGCAGGAAACAGATTTCAGGAGGTAGATTCGAATCGCCTTTAAAGCACAGGAAAAGCGGCAAAACCTCGACAATGATGCCCTTGGACAAAAAGGGCGTATGCATTTTTTCCTGAATATATTCAGGAAAAAACACATACGCCCTTTTTGGCCAACCAAGCAACCTGGAAAGACAAATCAGCGCTACACAAAGTCTCGCTTCCCATCGGTCAAAAGGGCCATGCTGAATAAAGTGTCAAAACCAGAAATGCAGGACAGGCCATGGAGAAATGGGAGCCTTGCTACGCTGATGGGCGGTTTGTAAATTGCGAACAGCCACTCTGGAGAAGTGTACGGTGTGTCCTGAAACATCTAAAAAACTCAGCTTAGAGAGCATAGGGCACTTCCACTCATGGGCGTATAAATTGGGAAAACTAAAAATCAGCAAGACACAGGCACCCCAAAGTTTAGGGCTGCTCCGTTGACAAGAACCTCCACTTCGCTACACTTGAAATATCGCAGGAAAGAGAAGAATGGATAAAGAAGTTGTGGTCCTTATGTACAATGGAATATCACTCAGCCATGAAATCAACGTCATAAGGCTAGGAGCAGCATGATGAGTGGATTTAGGTACGACGATTCTAAGTATAATAAGTCACACAGAAAAAGACACTTATCATAAGATATCACTTATAGAGGGAATGTAGAAACCGCTACCCTTTAACTGAATTACAAAACAGAACAGAGTCGCACGTTTAGAAAACACACTATGGCTGCTTAAGGGGAAAGGTGAGGTGGGGTGATGCATAAAACAAGGGTTTCAAATTAGCTCAGATACCGTTCCATAAACCCAAAATGTAATAGACAAGACCTACTCCTTGCTCAGTGAACTGCACTCAACACCCCCTATTCACCGCCCAGGAATATATCTGACTAGTAAGAATCTTAAAACCTATGTTTTGCTATCTCTCTGTAAGTGAGTCAAGTGGGTGTAAAGCGGCATAAACACAGCAGTGAAAAGCAGCTAAACCCCATTCTAAAAATCAATTACTTTTAAAAATCCGTGAAACAAAGACAGTGAACGAGAGAGAAATTCTTACAAAATTCGTTCAGGGGCTGCGATGCCACCTGGATTGACCATATCTAGACCCACAGCTCATTGAGACATAAGGGTGGACACTCTTGGGGCTGAGAGGTTTGGTGAGGTTGGGTGAGCTAACGCAGGCCCTATAAAGTAATACGGCGTGGTACCCATCCCATGGGTCCCAAATCTCCAGGTTCAAGGGCATCTTCCTACATCGAAAACATGCATGAGAAACCCAGAAGATGGTACACCGTGTGATCGGGAAAGGTTTCTAAAACGGACCTCGTTTCTCATCTCCTTGTGCTCCGGTTCGCCATTCCAGCTGCTTTACTAGCAATCTCCCTCCTTGGAGAATCAGCACCTTTAACCTCCTGTTCCGTACAGGTTGCAATTTGTCCTGAGGATGAACGGGAAGAGGGGGAGCCAATGAGAGACTAGCTCTAGGTGTTGGGACAGGCACAGGTCACTCTATTTTCCCATCAGGAAGAAGAATCAACCACAGTCTCAGCCTGCTGCCCGGAGCCAGAATAGGGCCTGAAGCAATCCTGCGCTTTTGCGGCCAGCTCCCAAGAAAGTGAGTTGAAAAATGGAGCTCAGGGGCCCTGCAATTCACAAACCTGCAGACTTAGAAATGATAACTCTCGTCCACAAATATATGGAGGGAAGGCAACGAAGAGGATTTGAAAGCAAGGCAGTATTGCAGGAAACAGATTTCAGGAGGTAGATTCGAATCGCCTTTAAAGCACTGGAAAAGCGGCAAAACCTCGACTATGATGCCCTTGGCCAAGAAGGGCGTATGCGTTTTTTCCTGAATATATTCAGGAAAAAACGCATAGGCCCTTTTTGGCCAACCGAGCAACCTGGAAAGGCAAATCAGCACTATAAAGAAGTCTCGCTTCCATGGGTCAAAAGGGCCATGCTGAATAAAGTGTCAAAACCAGAAATGCAGGACAGGCCATGGAGAAATGGGAGCCTTGCTACGCTGATGGGCGAGCTGTAAATTGCCAACAGCCACTCTGGAGAAGTGTACGGTGTGTCCTGAAACATCTAAAAAACTCCGCTTAGAGAGCATAGGGCACTTCCACTCATGGGCGTATAAATTGGGAAAACTAAAAATCAGCAAGACACAGGCACCCCAAAGTTTAGGGCTGCTCCGTTGACAAGAACCTCCACTTCGCTACACCTGAAATATCCCAGGAAAGAGAAGAATGGATAAAGAAGTTGTGGTCCTTATGTACTATGGAATATCACTCAGCCATGAAATCAACGTCATAAGGCTAGGAGCAGCATGATGAGTGGATTTAGGTACGACGATTCTAAGTGAAATAAGTCACACAGAAAAAGACACTTATCATAAGATATCACTTATAGAGGGAATGTAGAAACCGCTACCCTTTAACTGAATTACAAAACAGAACAGAGTCGCACGTTTAGAAAACACACTATGGCTGCTTAACGGGAAAGGTGAGTTGGGGTGATGCATAAAACAAGGGTTTCAAATTAGCTCAGATACCGTTCCATAAACCCAATATGTAATAGACAAGACCTACTCCTTGCTCAGTGAACTGGACTCAACAACCCCTATTCACCGCCCAGGAATATATCTGACTAGTAAGAATCTTAAGACCTATGTTTTGCTATCTCTCTGTAAGTGAGTCAAGTGGGTGTAAAGCGGCATAAACACAGCAGTGAAAGGCAGGTAAACCCCATTCTAAAAATCAATTACTTTTAAAAATCCGTGAAACAAAGACACTGAACGAGAGAGAAATTCTTACAAAATTCGTTCAGGGGCTGCGATGCCACCTGGATTGACCATATCTAGACCCACAGCTGATTGAGACATAAGGGTGGACACTCTTGGGGCTGAGAGGTGTGGTGAGGTTGGGTGAGCTAACGCAGACCCTGTAAAGTTATACGGCGTGGTACCCATCCCATGGGTCCCAAATCTCCAGGTTCAAGGGCATCTTCCTACATCGAAAACATGCATGAGAAACCCAGAAGATGGTACACCGTGTGATCGGGAAAGGTTTCTAAAACGCACCTCATTTCTCATCTCCTTGTGCTCCGGTTCGCCATTGCAGCCGCTTTACTAGCAATCTCCCTCCTTGGAGAATCAGCACCTTTAACCTCCTGTTCCGTACAGGTTGCAATTTGTCCTGAGGATGAACGGGAAGAGGGGGAACCAATGAGAGACTAGCTCTAGGTGTTGGGACAGGCACAGGTCACTCTATTTTCCCATCAGGAAGAAGAATCAACCACAGGCTCAGCCTGCCGCCCGGAGCCAGAATAGGGCCTGAGGCAATCCTGCGCTTTTGCGGCCAGCTCCCAAGAAAGTGAGTTGAAAAATCAAGCTCAGTGGCACTGCAATTCACAAACCTGCAGAGTTAGAAATGATAACTCTCGTCCACAAATATATGGAGGGAAGGCAACGAATAGGATTTGAAAGCAAGGCAGAATTGCAGGAAACAGATTTCAGGAGGTAGCTTCGAATCGCCTTTAAAGCACAGGAGAAGCGGCAAAACTCGACAATGATGCCCTTGGCCAAAAAGGGCGTATGCGTTTTTTCCTGAATATATTCAGGAAAAAAC
This sequence comes from Balaenoptera ricei, assembly GCF_028023285.1. NCBI lineage: Eukaryota > Metazoa > Chordata > Mammalia > Artiodactyla > Balaenopteridae > Balaenoptera > Balaenoptera ricei. The sequence goes on from NC_082654.1 coordinate 75,400,251, forward strand.
GGATACGCCCTTTTTGGCCAACCGAGCAACCTGGAAAGGCAAATCAGCGCTACAAAGAAGTCTCGCTTCCCATCGGTCAAAAGGGCCATGCTGAATAAAGTGTCAAAACCAGAAATGCAGGACAGGCCATGGAGAAATGGGAGCCTTGCTACGCTGATGGGCGGGCTGTAAATTGCCAACAGCCACTCTGGAGAAGTGTACGGTGTGTCCTGAAACATCTAAAAAACTCCGCTTAGAGAGCATAGGGCACTTCCACTCATGGGCGTATAAATTGGGAAAACTAAAAATCAGCAAGACACAGGCACCCCAAAGTTTAGGGCTGCTCCGTTGACAAGAATCTCCACTTTGCTACACCTGAAATATCCCAGGAAAGAGAAGAATGGATAAAGAAGTTGTGGTCCTTATGTACAATGGACTATCACTCAGCCATGAAATCAACGTCATAAGGCTAGTAGCAGCATGATGAGTAGATTTAGGTACGACGATTCTAAGTGAAATAAGTCACACAGAAAAAGACACTTATCATAAGATATCACTTATAGAGGGAATGTAAAAACCGCTACCCTTGAACTGAATTACAAAACGGAACAGAGTCGCACGTTTAGAAAACACACTATGGCTGCTTAACGGGAAAGGTGAGGTGGGGTGATGCATAAAACAAGGGTTTCAAATTAGCTCAGATACCGTTCCATAAACCTAATATGTAATAGACAAGACCCACTCCTTGCTCAGTGAACTGGACTCAACATCCCCTATTCACCGCCCAAGAATAAATCTGCCTAGTAAGAATCTTAAAACCTATGTATTGCTATATCTCTGTAAGTGAGTCAAGTGGGTGTAAAGCGGCATAAACACAGCAGTGCAAAGCAGCTAAACCCCATTATAAAAATCAATTACTTTTAAAAACCCGTGAAACAAAGACAGTGAAAGAGAGAGAAATTCTTACAAAATTCGTTCAGGGGCTGCGATGCCACCTGGATTGACCATATCTAGACCCACAGCTCATTGAGACATAAGGGTGGACACTCTTGGGGCTGAGAGGTGTGGTGAGGTTGGGTGAGCTAACGCAGACCCTGTAAAGTTATACGGCGTGGTACCCATCCCATGGGTCCCAAATCTCCAGGTTCAAGGGCATCTTCCTACATCGAAAACATGCATGAGAAACCCAGAAGATGGTACACCGTGTGATCGGGAAAGGTTTCTAAAACGCACCTCATTTCTCATCTCCTTGTGCTCCGGTTCGCCATTCCAGCCGCTTTACTAGCAATCTCCCTCCTTGGAGAATCAGCACCTTTAACCTCCTGTTCCGTACAGGTTGCAATTTGTCCTGAGGATGAACGGGAAGACGGGGAACCAATGAGAGACTAGCTCTAGGTGTTGGGACAGGCACAGGTCACTCTATTTTCCCATCAGGAAGAAGAATCAACCACAGGCTCAGCCTGCCGCCCGGAGCCAGAATAGGGCCTGAAGCAATCCTGCGCTTTTGCGGCCAGCTCCCAAGAAAGCGAGTTGAAAAATCGAGCTCAGAGGCACTGCAGTTCACAAACCTGCAGACTTAGAAATGACAACTCTCGTCCACAAATATATGGAGGGAAGGCAACGAAGAGGATTGGAATGCAAGGCAGAATTGCAGGAAACAGATTTCAGGAGGTAGATTCGAATCGCCTTTAAAGCACAGGAAAAGCGGCAAAACCTCGACAATGATGCCCTTGGACAAAAAGGGCGTATGCATTTTTTCCTGAATATATTCAGGAAAAAACACATACGCCCTTTTTGGCCAACCAAGCAACCTGGAAAGACAAATCAGCGCTACACAAAGTCTCGCTTCCCATCGGTCAAAAGGGCCATGCTGAATAAAGTGTCAAAACCAGAAATGCAGGACAGGCCATGGAGAAATGGGAGCCTTGCTACGCTGATGGGCGGTTTGTAAATTGCGAACAGCCACTCTGGAGAAGTGTACGGTGTGTCCTGAAACATCTAAAAAACTCAGCTTAGAGAGCATAGGGCACTTCCACTCATGGGCGTATAAATTGGGAAAACTAAAAATCAGCAAGACACAGGCACCCCAAAGTTTAGGGCTGCTCCGTTGACAAGAACCTCCACTTCGCTACACTTGAAATATCGCAGGAAAGAGAAGAATGGATAAAGAAGTTGTGGTCCTTATGTACAATGGAATATCACTCAGCCATGAAATCAACGTCATAAGGCTAGGAGCAGCATGATGAGTGGATTTAGGTACGACGATTCTAAGTATAATAAGTCACACAGAAAAAGACACTTATCATAAGATATCACTTATAGAGGGAATGTAGAAACCGCTACCCTTTAACTGAATTACAAAACAGAACAGAGTCGCACGTTTAGAAAACACACTATGGCTGCTTAAGGGGAAAGGTGAGGTGGGGTGATGCATAAAACAAGGGTTTCAAATTAGCTCAGATACCGTTCCATAAACCCAAAATGTAATAGACAAGACCTACTCCTTGCTCAGTGAACTGCACTCAACACCCCCTATTCACCGCCCAGGAATATATCTGACTAGTAAGAATCTTAAAACCTATGTTTTGCTATCTCTCTGTAAGTGAGTCAAGTGGGTGTAAAGCGGCATAAACACAGCAGTGAAAAGCAGCTAAACCCCATTCTAAAAATCAATTACTTTTAAAAATCCGTGAAACAAAGACAGTGAACGAGAGAGAAATTCTTACAAAATTCGTTCAGGGGCTGCGATGCCACCTGGATTGACCATATCTAGACCCACAGCTCATTGAGACATAAGGGTGGACACTCTTGGGGCTGAGAGGTTTGGTGAGGTTGGGTGAGCTAACGCAGGCCCTATAAAGTAATACGGCGTGGTACCCATCCCATGGGTCCCAAATCTCCAGGTTCAAGGGCATCTTCCTACATCGAAAACATGCATGAGAAACCCAGAAGATGGTACACCGTGTGATCGGGAAAGGTTTCTAAAACGGACCTCGTTTCTCATCTCCTTGTGCTCCGGTTCGCCATTCCAGCTGCTTTACTAGCAATCTCCCTCCTTGGAGAATCAGCACCTTTAACCTCCTGTTCCGTACAGGTTGCAATTTGTCCTGAGGATGAACGGGAAGAGGGGGAGCCAATGAGAGACTAGCTCTAGGTGTTGGGACAGGCACAGGTCACTCTATTTTCCCATCAGGAAGAAGAATCAACCACAGTCTCAGCCTGCTGCCCGGAGCCAGAATAGGGCCTGAAGCAATCCTGCGCTTTTGCGGCCAGCTCCCAAGAAAGTGAGTTGAAAAATGGAGCTCAGGGGCCCTGCAATTCACAAACCTGCAGACTTAGAAATGATAACTCTCGTCCACAAATATATGGAGGGAAGGCAACGAAGAGGATTTGAAAGCAAGGCAGTATTGCAGGAAACAGATTTCAGGAGGTAGATTCGAATCGCCTTTAAAGCACTGGAAAAGCGGCAAAACCTCGACTATGATGCCCTTGGCCAAGAAGGGCGTATGCGTTTTTTCCTGAATATATTCAGGAAAAAACGCATAGGCCCTTTTTGGCCAACCGAGCAACCTGGAAAGGCAAATCAGCACTATAAAGAAGTCTCGCTTCCATGGGTCAAAAGGGCCATGCTGAATAAAGTGTCAAAACCAGAAATGCAGGACAGGCCATGGAGAAATGGGAGCCTTGCTACGCTGATGGGCGAGCTGTAAATTGCCAACAGCCACTCTGGAGAAGTGTACGGTGTGTCCTGAAACATCTAAAAAACTCCGCTTAGAGAGCATAGGGCACTTCCACTCATGGGCGTATAAATTGGGAAAACTAAAAATCAGCAAGACACAGGCACCCCAAAGTTTAGGGCTGCTCCGTTGACAAGAACCTCCACTTCGCTACACCTGAAATATCCCAGGAAAGAGAAGAATGGATAAAGAAGTTGTGGTCCTTATGTACTATGGAATATCACTCAGCCATGAAATCAACGTCATAAGGCTAGGAGCAGCATGATGAGTGGATTTAGGTACGACGATTCTAAGTGAAATAAGTCACACAGAAAAAGACACTTATCATAAGATATCACTTATAGAGGGAATGTAGAAACCGCTACCCTTTAACTGAATTACAAAACAGAACAGAGTCGCACGTTTAGAAAACACACTATGGCTGCTTAACGGGAAAGGTGAGTTGGGGTGATGCATAAAACAAGGGTTTCAAATTAGCTCAGATACCGTTCCATAAACCCAATATGTAATAGACAAGACCTACTCCTTGCTCAGTGAACTGGACTCAACAACCCCTATTCACCGCCCAGGAATATATCTGACTAGTAAGAATCTTAAGACCTATGTTTTGCTATCTCTCTGTAAGTGAGTCAAGTGGGTGTAAAGCGGCATAAACACAGCAGTGAAAGGCAGGTAAACCCCATTCTAAAAATCAATTACTTTTAAAAATCCGTGAAACAAAGACACTGAACGAGAGAGAAATTCTTACAAAATTCGTTCAGGGGCTGCGATGCCACCTGGATTGACCATATCTAGACCCACAGCTGATTGAGACATAAGGGTGGACACTCTTGGGGCTGAGAGGTGTGGTGAGGTTGGGTGAGCTAACGCAGACCCTGTAAAGTTATACGGCGTGGTACCCATCCCATGGGTCCCAAATCTCCAGGTTCAAGGGCATCTTCCTACATCGAAAACATGCATGAGAAACCCAGAAGATGGTACACCGTGTGATCGGGAAAGGTTTCTAAAACGCACCTCATTTCTCATCTCCTTGTGCTCCGGTTCGCCATTGCAGCCGCTTTACTAGCAATCTCCCTCCTTGGAGAATCAGCACCTTTAACCTCCTGTTCCGTACAGGTTGCAATTTGTCCTGAGGATGAACGGGAAGAGGGGGAACCAATGAGAGACTAGCTCTAGGTGTTGGGACAGGCACAGGTCACTCTATTTTCCCATCAGGAAGAAGAATCAACCACAGGCTCAGCCTGCCGCCCGGAGCCAGAATAGGGCCTGAGGCAATCCTGCGCTTTTGCGGCCAGCTCCCAAGAAAGTGAGTTGAAAAATCAAGCTCAGTGGCACTGCAATTCACAAACCTGCAGAGTTAGAAATGATAACTCTCGTCCACAAATATATGGAGGGAAGGCAACGAATAGGATTTGAAAGCAAGGCAGAATTGCAGGAAACAGATTTCAGGAGGTAGCTTCGAATCGCCTTTAAAGCACAGGAGAAGCGGCAAAACTCGACAATGATGCCCTTGGCCAAAAAGGGCGTATGCGTTTTTTCCTGAATATATTCAGGAAAAAACGGATACGCCCTTTTTGGCCAACCGAGCAACCTGGAAAGGCAAATCAGCGCTACAAAGAAGTCTCGCTTCCCATCGGTCAAAAGGGCCATGCTGAATAAAGTGTCAAAACCAGAAATGCAGGACAGGCCATGGAGAAATGGGAGCCTTGCTACGCTGATGGGCGGGCTGTAAATTGCCAACAGCCACTCTGGAGAAGTGTACGGTGTGTCCTGAAACATCTAAAAAACTCAGCTTAGAGAGCATAGGGCACTTCCACTCATGGGCGTATAAATTGGGAAAACTAAAAATCAGCAAGACACAGGCACCCCAAAGTTTAGGGCTGCTCCGTTGACAAGAACCTCCACTTCGTTACACCTGAAATATCCCAGGAAAGAGAAGAATGGATAAAGAAGTTGTGGTCCTTATGTACAATGGAATATCACTCAGCCATGAAATCAACGTCATAAGGCTAGGAGCAGCATGATGAGTGGAATTAGGTACGACGATTCTAAGTGAAATAAGTCACACAGAAAAAGACACTTATCATAAGATATCACTTATAGAGGGAATGTAAAAACCGCTACACTTGAACTGAAATACAAAACAGAACAGAGTCGCACGTTTAGAAAACACACTGTGGCTGTTAACGGGAAAGGTGAGTTGGGGTGATGCATAAAACAAGGGTTTCAAATTAGCTCAGATACCGTTCCATAAACCCAATATGTAATAGACAAGACCTACTCCTTGCTCAGTGAACTGGACTCAACACCCCCTATTCACCGCCCAGGAATATATCTGACTAGTAAGAATCTTAAAACCGATGTATTGATATCTCTCTGTAAGTGAGTCAAGTGGGTGTAAAGCGGCATAAACACAGCAGTGTAAAGCAGCTAAACCCCATTATAAAAATCAATTACTTTTAAAAACCCATGAAACAAAGACAGTGAAAGAGAGAGAAATTCTTACAAAATTCGGTCAGGGGCTGCGATGCCACCTGGATTGACCATATCTAGACCCACAGCTCATTGAGACATAAGGGTGGACACTCTTGGGGTTGAGAGGTGTGGTGAGGTTGGGTGAGCTAACGCAGACCCTGTAAAGTTATACGGCGTGGTACCCATCCCATGGGTCCCAAATCTCCAGGTTCAAGGGCATCTTCCTACATCGAAAACATGCATGAGAAACCCAGAAGATGGTACACCGTGTGATCGGGAAAGGTTTCTAAAACGCACCTCATTTCTCATCTCCTTGTGCTCCGGTTCGCCATTGCAGCCGCTTTACTAGCAATCTCCCTCCTTGGAGAATCAGCACCTTTAACCTCCTGTTCCGTACAGGTTGCAATTTGTCCTGAGGATGAACGGGAAGAGGGGGAACCAATGAGAGACTAGCTCTAGGTGTTGGGACAGGCACAGGTCACTCTATTTTCCCATCAGGAAGAAGAATCAACCACAGGCTCAGCCTGCCGCCCGGAGCCAGAATAGGGCCTGAAGCAATCCTGCGCTTTTGCGCCAGCTCCCAAGAAACCGAGTTGAAAAATGGAGCTCAGGGGCACTGCAATTCACAAACCTGCAGAGTTAGAAATGATAACTCTCGTCCACAAATATATGGAGGGAAGGCAACGAAGAGGATTTGAAAGCAAGGCAGAATTGCAGGAAACAGATTTCAGGAGGTAGATTCGAATCGCCTTTAAAGCACAGGAAAAGCGGCAAAACCTCGACAATGATGCCCTTGGCCAAAAAGGGCCTATGCATTTTTTCCTGAATATATTCAGGAAAAAACGCATACGCCCTTTTTGGCCAACCGAGCAACCTGGAAAGGCAAATCAGCGCTACAAAGAAGTCTCGCTTCCCATCGGTCAAAAGAGCCATGCTGAATAAAGTGTCAAAACCAGAAATGCAGGACAGGCCATGCAGAAATGGGAGCCTTGCTACGCTGATGGGCGGGCTGTAAATTGCCAACAGCCACTCTGGAGAAGTGTACGGTGTGTCCTGAAACATCTAAAAAACTCCGCTTAGAGAGCATAGGGCACTTCCACTCATGGGTGTATAAATTGGGAAAACTAAAAATCAGCAAGACACAGGCACCCCAAAGTTTAGGGCTGCTCCGTTGACAAGAACCTCCACTTCGTTACACCTGAAATATCCCAGGAAAGAGAAGAATGGATAAAGAAGTTGTGGTCCTTATGTACAATGGAATATCACTCAGCCATGAAATCAACGTCATAAGGCTAGGAGCAGCATGATGAGTGGAATTAGGTACGACGATTCTAAGTGAAATAAGTCACACAGAAAAAGACACTTATCATAAGATATCACTTATAGAGGGAATGTAAAAACCGCTACCCTTTAACTGAATTACAAAACAGAACAGAGTCGCACGTTTAGAAAACACACTATGGCTGCTTAACGGGAAAGGTGAGGTGGGGTGATGCATAAAACAAGGGTTTCAAATTAGCTCAGATACCGTTCCATAAACCCAATATGTAATAGCCAAGACCTACTCTTTGCTCAGTGAACTGGACTCAACACCCCCTATTCAAGGCCCAAGAATATATCTGACTAGTAAGGATCTTAAAACCTATGTATTGATATCTCTCTGTAAGTGAGTCAAGTGGGTGTAAAGCGGCATAAACACAGCAGCGAAAAGCAGCTAAACCCCATTCTAAAAATCAATTACTTTTAAAAACCCGTGAAACAAAGACAGTGAAAGAGAGAGAAATGCTTACAAAATTCGTTCAGGGTCTGTGATGCCACCTGGATTGACCATATCTAGACCCACAGCTGATTGAGACATAAGGGTGGACACTCTTGGGGCTGAGAGGTTTGGTGAGGTTGGGTGAGCTAACGCAGACCCTTTAAAGTAATACGGCGTGGTACCCATCCCATGGGTCCCAAATCTCCAGGTTCAAGGGCATCTTCCTACGTCGAAAACATGCATGAGAAACCCAGAAGATGGTACACCGTGTGATCAGGAAAGGTTTCTAAAGCGCACCTCATTTCTCATCTCCTTGTGCTCCGGTTCGCCATTCCAGCCGCTTTACTAGCAATCTCCCTCCTTGGAGAATCAGCACCTTTAACCTCCTGTTCCGTACAGGTTGCAATTTGTCCTGAGGATGAACGGGAAGAGGGGGAGCCAATGAGAGACTAGCTCTAGGTGTTGCGACAGGCACAGGTCACTCTATTTTCCCACCAGGAAGAAGAATTAACCACAGGCTCAGCCTGCCGCCCGGAGCCAGAATAGTGCCTGAAGCAATCCTGCGCTTTTGCGGCCAGCGCCCAAGAAAGCGAGTTGAAAAATGGAGCTCAAGAGCACTGCAATTCACAAACCTGCAGAGTTAGAAATGATAACTCTCGTCCACAAATATATGGAGGGAAGGCAACGAAGAGGATTTGAAAGCAATGCAGAATTGCAGGAAACAGATTTCAGGAGGTAGATTCGAATCGCCTTTAAAGCACAGGAAAAGCGGCAAAACCTCGACAATGATGCCCTTGGCCAAAAAGGGCGTATGCGTTTTTTCCTAAATATATTCAGGAAAAAACGCATACGCCCTTTTTGGCCAACCAAGCAACCTGGAAAGGCAAATCAGCGCTACAAAGAAGTCTCGCTACCCATCGGTCAAAAGGGCCATGCTGAATAAAGTGTCAGAAGCAGAAATGCAGGACAGGCCATGGAGAAATAGGAGCCTTGCTACGCTGATGGGCGGGCTGTAAATTGCCAACAGCCACTGTGGAGAACTGTATGGTGTGTCCTGAAACATCTAAAAAACTCAGCTTAGAGAGCATAGGGCACTTCCACTCATGGGCGTATAAATTGGGAAAACTAAAAATCAGCAAGACACAGGCAGCCCAAAGTTGAGGGCTGCTCTGTTTACAAGAACTTCCACTTGGTTACACCTGAAATATCCCAAGAAACTGAAGAAGAATGGATAAAAAAGTTGTGGTCCTTATGTACAATGGAATATCACTCAGCCATGAAATCAACGTCATAAGGCTAGTAGCAGCATGATGAGTGGATTAGGTACGAGGATTCTAAGTGAAATAAGTCACACAGAAAAAGACACTTATCATAAGATATCACTTATAGAGGGAATGTAAAAACCGCTACCCTTGAACTGAGTTACAAAACAGAACAGAGTCACACGTTTAGAAAACACACTATGGCTGCTTAACGGGAAAGGTGAGGTGGGGTGATGCATAAAACAAGGTTTCAAATTAGCTCAGATACTGTTCCATAAACCCAATATGTAATAGCCAAGACCTACTCCTTGCTCAGTGAACTGGACTCAACACCCCCTATTCAACGCCCAAGAATATATCTGACTAGTAAGAATCTTAAAACCTATGTATTGATATCTCTCTGTAAGTGAGTCAACTGGGTGTAAAGCGGCATAAACACAGCAGCGAAAAACAGGTAATCCCCTTTCTAAAAATCAATTACTTTTAAAAACCCGTGAAACAAAGACAGTGAAAGAGAGAGAAATGCTTACAAAATTCGTTCAGTGTCTGGGATGCCACCTGGATTGACCATATCTAGACCCACAGCTGATTGAGACATAAGGGTGGACACTCTTGGGGCTGAGAGGTTTGGTGAGGTTGGGTGAGCTAACGCAGACCCTTTAAAGTAATACGGCGTGGTACCCATCCCATGGGTCCCAAATCTCCAGGTTCAAGGGCATCTTCCTACGTCGAAAACATGCATGAGAAACCGAGAAGATGGTACACCGTGTGATCGGGAAAGGTTTCTAAAACGCACCTCATTTCTCATCTCCTTGTGCTCCGGTTCGCCATTCCAGCCGCTTTACTAGCAATCTCCCTCCTTGGAGAATCAGCACCTTTAACCTCCTGTTCCGTACAGGTTGCAATTTGTCCTGAGGATGAACGGGAAGAGGGGGAGCCAATGAGAGACTAGCTCTAGGTGTTGCGACAGGCACAGGTCACTCTAATTTCCCATCAGGAAGAAGAATTAACCACAGGCTCAGCCTGCCGCCCCGAGCCAGAATAGAGCCTGAAGCAATCCTGCGCTTTTGCGGCCAGCGCCCAAGAAAGCGAGTTGAAAAATGGAGCTCAAGAGCACTGCAATTCACAAACCTGCAGAGTTAGAAATGATAACTCTCGTCCACAAATATATTGAGGGAAGGCAACGAAGAGGATTTGAAAGCAAGGCAGAATTGCAGGAAACAGATTTCAGGAGGTAGATTCGAATCGCCTTTAAAGCACAGGAAAAGCGGCAAAACCTCGACAATGATGCCCTTGGCCAAAAAGGGCGTATGCGTTTTTTCCTGAATATATTCAGGAAAAAACGCATACGCCCTTTTTGGCCAACCAAGCAACCTGGAAAGGCAAATCAGCGCTACAAAGAAGTCTCGCTTCCCATCGGTCAAAAGGGCCATGCTGAATAAAGTGTCAGAAGCAGAAATGCAGGACAGGCCATGGAGAAATGGGAGCCTTGCTACGCTGATGGGCGGGCTGTAAATTGCCAACAGCCACTGTGGAGAACTGTATGGTGTGTCCTGAAACATCTAAAAAACTCAGCTTAGAGAGCATAGGGCACTTCCACTCATGGGCGTATAAATTGGGAAAACTAAAAATCAGCAAGACACAGGCACCCCCAAAGTTTAGGGCTGCTCTGTTGACAAGAACCTCCACTTGGTTACACCTGAAATATCCCAAGAAACTGAAGAAGAATGGATAAAAAAGTTGTGGTCCTTCTGTACAATGGAATATCACTCAGCCATGAAATCAACGTCATAAGGCTAGGAGCAGCATGATGAGTGGATTTAGGTACGACGATTCTGAGTGAAATAAGTCACACAGAAAAAGACACTTATCATAAGATATCACTTATAGAGGGAATGTAAAAACCGCTACCCTTGAACTGAGTTACAAAACAGAACAGAGTCACACGTTTAGAAAACACACTATGGCTGCTTAACGGGAAAGGTGAGGTGGGGTGATGCATAAAACAAGGGTTTCAAATTAGCTCAGATACTGTTCCATAAACCCAATATGTAATAGCCAAGACCTACTCTTTGCTCAGTGAACTGGACTCAACACCCCCTATTCAAGGCCCAAGAATATATCTGACTAGTAAGGATCTTAAAACCTATGTATTGATATCTCTCTGTAAGTGAGTCAAGTGGGTGTAAAGCGGCATAAACACAGCAGCGAAAAGCAGCTAAACCCCATTCTAAAAATCAATTACTTTTAAAAACCCGTGAAACAAAGACAGTGAAAGAGAGAGAAATGCTTACAAAATTCGTTCAGGGTCTGTCATGCCACCTGGATTGACCATATCTAGACCCACAGCTGATTGAGACATAAGGGTGGACACTCTTGGGGCTGAGAGGTTTGGTGAGGTTGGGTGAGCTAACGCAGACCCTTTAAAGTAATACGGCGTGGTACCCATCCCATGGGTCCCAAATCTCCAGGTTCAAGGGCATCTTCCTACGTCGAAAACATGCATGAGAAACCGAGAAGATGGTACACCGTGTGATCGGGAAAGGTTTCTAAAACGCACCTCATTTCTCATCTCCTTGTGCTCCGGTTCGCCATTCCAGCCGCTTTACTAGCAATCTCCCTCCTTGGAGAATCAGCACCTTTAACCTCCTGTTCCGTACAGGTTGCAATTTGTCCTGAGGATGAACGGGAAGAGGGGGAGCCAATGAGAGACTAGCTCTAGGTGTTGCGACAGGCACAGGTCACTCTAATTTCCCATCAGGAAGAAGAATTAACCACAGGCTCAGCCTGCCACCCCGAGCCAGAATAGAGCCTGAAGCAATCCTGCGCTTTTGCGGCCAGCGCCCAAGAAAGCGAGTTGAAAAATGGAGCTCAAGAGCACTGCAATTCACAAACCTGCAGAGTTAGAAATGATAACTCTCGTCCACAAATATATTGAGGGAAGGCAACGAAGAGGATTTGAAAGCAAGGCAGAATTGCAGGAAACAGATTTCAGGAGGTAGATTCGAATCGCCTTTAAAGCACAGGAAAAGCGGCAAAACCTCGACAATGATGCCCTTGGCCAAAAAGGGCGTATGCGTTTTTTCCTGAATATATTCAGGAAAAAACGCATACGCCCTTTTTGGCCAACCAAGCAACCTGGAAAGGCAAATCAGCGCTACAAAGAAGTCTCGCTTCCCATCGGTCAAAAGGGCCATGCTGAATAAAGTGTCAGAAGCAGAAATGCAGGACAGGCCATGGAGAAATGGGAGCCTTGCTACGCTGATGGGCGGGCTGTAAATTGCCAACAGCCACTGTGGAGAACTGTATGGTGTGTCCTGAAACATCTAAAAAACTCAGCTTAGAGAGCATAGGGCACTTCCACTCATGGGCGTATAAATTGGGAAAACTAAAAATCAGCAAGACACAGGCACCCCCAAAGTTTAGGGCTGCTCTGTTGACAAGAACCTCCACTTGGTTACACCTGAAATATCCCAAGAAACTGAAGAAGAATGGATAAAAAAGTTGTGGCCCTTATGTACAATGGAATATCACTCAGCCATGAAATCAACGTCATAAGGCTAGGAGCAGCATGATGAGTGGATTTAGGTACGACGATTCTGAGTGAAATAAGTCACACAGAAAAAGACACTTATCATAAGATATCACTTATAGAGGGAATGTAAAAACCGCTACCCTTGAACTGAGTTACAAAACAGAACAGAGACACACGTTTAGAAAACACACTATGGCTGCTTAACGGGAAAGGTGAGGTGGGGTGATGCATAAAACAAGGGTTTCAAATTAGCTCAGATACTGTTCCATAAACCCAATATGTAATAGCCAAGACCTACTCTTTGCTCAGTGAACTGGACTCAACACCCCCTATTCAAGGCCCAAGAATATATCTGACTAGTAAGGATCTTAAAACCTATGTATTGATATCTCTCTGTAAGTGAGTCAAGTGGGTGTAAAGCGGCATAAACACAGCAGCGAAAAGCAGCTAAACCCCATTCTAAAAATCAATTACTTTTAAAAACCCGTGAAACAAAGACAGTGAAAGAGAGAGAAATGCTTACAAAATTCGTTCAGGGTCTGTGATGCCACCTGGATTGACCATATCTAGACCCACAGCTGATTGAGACATAAGGGTGGACACTCTTGGGGGTGAGAGGTTTGGTGAGGTTGGGTGAGCTAACGCAGACCCTTTAAAGTAATACGGCGTGGTACCCATCCCATGGGTCCCAAATCTCCAGGTTCAAGGGCATCTTCCTACGTCGAAAACGTGCATGAGAAACCCAGAAGATGGTACACTGTGTGATCAGGAAAGGTTTCTAAAGCGCACCACATTTCTCATCTCCTTGTGCTCCGGTTCGCCATTCCAGCCGCTTTACTAGCAATCTCCCTCCTTGGAGAATCAGCACCTTTAACCTCCTGTTCCGTACAGGTTTCAATTTGTCCTGAGGATGAACGGGAAGAGGGGGAGCCAATGAGAGACTAGCTCTAGGTGTTGCGACAGGCACAGGTCACTCTAATTTCCCATCAGGAAGAAGAATTAACCACAGGCTCAGCCTGCCACCCCGAGCCAGAATAGAGCCTGAAGCAATCCTGCGCTTTTGCGGCCAGCGCCCAAGAAAGCGAGTTGAAAAATGGAGCTCAAGAGCACTGCAATTCACAAACCTGCAGAGTTAGAAATGATAACTCTCGTCCACAAATATATTGAGGGAAGGCAACGAAGAGGATTTGAAAGCAAGGCAGAATTGCAGGAAACAGATTTCAGGAGGTAGATTCGAATCGCCTTTAAAGCACAGGAAAAGCGGCAAAACCTCGACAATGATGCCCTTGGCCAAAAAGGGCGTATGCGTTTTTTCCTGAATATATTCAGGAAAAAACGCATACGCCCTTTTTGGCCAACCAAGCAACCTGGAAAGGCAAATCAGCGCTACAAAGAAGTCTCGCTTCCCATCTGTCAAAAGGGCCATGCTGAATAAAGTGTCAGAAGCAGAAATGCAGGACAGGCCATGGAGAAATGGGAGCCTTGCTACGCTGATGGGCGGGCTGTAAATTGCCAACAGCCACTGTGGAGAACTGTATGGTGTGTCCTGAAACATCTAAAAAACTCAGCTTAGAGAGCATAGGGCACTTCCACTCATGGGCGTATAAATTGGGAAAACTAAAAATCAGCAAGACACAGGCACCCCCAAAGTTTAGGGCTGCTCTGTTGACAAGAACCTCCACTTGGTTACATCTGAAATATCCCAAGAAACTGAAGAAGAATGGATAAAAAAGTTGTGGTCCTTATGTACAATGGAATATCACTCAGCCATGAAATCAACGTCATAAGGCTAGGAGCAGCATGATGAGTGGATTTAGGTACGACGATTCTAAGTGAAATAAGTCACACAGAAAAAGACACTTATCATAAGATATCACTTATAGAGGGAATGTAAAAACCGCTACCCTTGAACTGAGTTACAAAACAGAACAGAGTCACACGTTTAGAAAACACACTATGGCTGCTTAACGGGAAAGGTGAGGTGGGGTGATGCATAAAACAAGGGTTTCAAATTAGCTCAGATACTGTTCCATAAACCCAATATGTAATAGCCAAGACCTACTCTTTGCTCAGTGAACTGGACTCAACACCCCCTATTCAAGGCCCAAGAATATATCTGACTAGTAAGGATCTTAAAACCTATGTATTGATATCTCTCTGTAAGTGAGTCAAGTGGGTGTAAAGCGGCATAAACACAGCAGCGAAAAGCAGCTAAACCCCATTCTAAAAATCAATTACTTTTAAAAACCCGTGAAACAAAGACAGTGAAAGAGAGAGAAATGCTTACAAAATTCGTTCAGGGTCTGTGATGCCACCTGGATTGACCATATCTAGACCCACAGCTGATTGAGACATAAGGGTGGACACTCTTGGGGCTGAGAGGTTTGGTGAGGTTGGGTGAGCTAACGCAGACCCTTTAAAGTAATACGGCGTGGTACCCATCCCATGGGTCCCAAATCTCCAGGTTCAAGGGCATCTTCCTACGTCGAAAACATGCATGAGAAACCCAGAAGATGGTACACTGTGTGATCAGGAAAGGTTTCTAAAGCGCACCACATTTCTCATCTCCTTGTGCTCCGGTTCGCCATTCCAGCCGCTTTACTAGCAATCTCCCTCCTTGGAGAATCAGCACCTTTAACCTCCTGTTCCGTACAGGTTGCAATTTGTCCTGAGGATGAACGGGAAGAGGGGGAGCCAATGAGAGACTAGCTCTAGGTGTTGCGACAGGCACAGGTCACTCTAATTTCCCATCAGGAAGAAGAATTAACCACAGGCTCAGCCTGCCACCCCGAGCCAGAATAGAGCCTGAAGCAATCCTGCGCTTTTGCGGCCAGCGCCCAAGAAAGCGAGTTGAAAAATGGAGCTCAAGAGCACTGCAATTCACAAACCTGCAGAGTTAGAAATGATAACTCTCGTCCACAAATAGATTGAGGGAAGGCAACGAAGAGGATTTGAAAGCAAGGCAGAATTGCAGGAAACAGATTTCAGGAGGTAGATTCGAATCGCCTTTAAAGCACAGGAAAAGCGGCAAAACCTCGACAATGATGCCCTTGGCCAAAAAGGGCGTATGCGTTTTTTCCTGAATATATTCAGGAAAAAACGCATACGCCCTTTTTGGCCAACCAAGCAACCTGGAAAGGCAAATCAGCGCTACAAAGAAGTCTCGCTTCCCATCTGTCAAAAGGGCCATGCTGAATAAAGTGTCAGAAGCAGAAATGCAGGACAGGCCATGGAGAAATGGGAGCCTTGCTACGCTGATGGGCGGGCTGTAAATTGCCAACAGCCACTGTGGAGAACTGTATGGTGTGTCCTGAAACATCTAAAAAACTCAGCTTAGAGAGCATAGGGCACTTCCACTCATGGGCGTATAAATTGGGAAAACTAAAAATCAGCAAGACACAGGCACCCCCAAAGTTTAGGGCTGCTCTGTTGACAAGAACCTCCACTTGGTTACACCTGAAATATCCCAAGAAACTGAAGAAGAATGGATAAAAAAGTTGTGGTCCTTATGTACAATGGAATATCACTCAGCCATGAAATCAACGTCATAAGGCTAGGAGCAGCATGATGAGTGGATTTAGGTACGACGATTCTAAGTGAAATAAGTCACACAGAAAAAGACACTTATCATAAGATATCACTTATAGAGGGAATGTAAAAACCGCTACCCTTGAACTGAGTTACAAAACAGAACAGAGTCACACGTTTAGAAAACACACTATGGCTGCTTAACGGGAAAGGTGAGGTGGGGTGATGCATAAAACAAGGGTTTCAAATTAGCTCAGATACTGTTCCATAAACCCAATATGTAATAGCCAAGACCTACTCTTTGCTCAGTGAACTGGACTCAACACCCCCTATTCAAGGCCCAAGAATATATCTGACTAGTAAGGATCTTAAAACCTATGTATTGATATCTCTCTGTAAGTGAGTCAAGTGGGTGTAAAGCGGCATAAACACAGCAGCGAAAAGCAGCTAAACCCCATTCTAAAAATCAATTACTTTTAAAAACCCGTGAAACAAAGACAGTGAAAGAGAGAGAAATGCTTACAAAATTCGTTCAGGGTCTGTGATGCCACCTGGATTGACCATATCTAGACCCACAGCTGATTGAGACATAAGGGTGGACACTCTTGGGGCTGAGAGGTTTGGTGAGGTTGGGTGAGATAACGCAGACCCTTTAAAGTAATACGGCGTGGTACCCATCCCATGGGTCCCAAATCTCCAGGTTCAAGGGCATCTTCCTACGTCGAAAACATGCATGAGAAACCCAGAAGATGGTACACTGTGTGATCAGGAAAGGTTTCTAAAGCGCACCACATTTCTCATCTCCTTGTGCTCCGGTTCGCCATTCCAGCCGCTTTACTAGCAATCTCCCTCCTTGGAGAATCAGCACCTTTAACCTCCTGTTCCGTACAGGTTGCAATTTGTCCTGAGGATGAACGGGAAGAGGGGGAGCCAATGAGAGACTAGCTCTAGGTGTTGCGACAGGCACAGGTCACTCTAATTTCCCATCAGGAAGAAGAATTAACCACAGGCTCAGCCTGCCGCCCCGAGCCAGAATAGAGCCTGAAGCAATCCTGCGCTTTTGTGGCCAGCGCCCAAGAAAGCGAGTTGAAAAATGGAGCTCAAGAGCACTGCAATTCACAAACCTGCAGAGTTAGAAATGATAACTCTCGTCCACAAATATATTGAGGGAAGGCAACGAAGAGGATTTGAAAGCAAGGCAGAATTGCAGGAAACAGATTTCAGGAGGTAGATTCGAATCGCCTTTAAAGCACAGGAAAAGCGGCAAAACCTCGACAATGATGCCCTTGGCCAAAAAGGGCGTATGCGTTTTTTCCTGAATATATTCAGGAAAAAACGCATACGCCCTTTTTGGCCAACCAAGCAACCTGGAAACGCAAATCAGCGCTACAAAGAAGTCTCGCTTCCCATCGGTCAAAAGGGCCATGCTGAATAAAGTGTCAAAACCAGAAACGCAGGACAGGCCATGGAGAAATGGGAGCCTTGCTACGCTGATGGGCGGGCTGTAAATTGCCAACAGCCACTGTGGAGAACTGTATGGTGTGTCCTGAAACATCTAAAAAACTCCGCTTAGAGAGCATAGGGCACTTCCACTCATGGGCGTATAAATTGGGAAAACTAAAAATCAGCAAGACACAGGCACCCCAAAGTTTAGGGCTGCTCTGTTTACAAGAATCTCCACTTGGTTACACCTGAAATATCCCAAGAAACTGAAGAAGAATGGATAAAAAAGTTGTGGTCCTTATGTACAATGGAATATCACTCAGCCATGAAATCAACGTCATAAGGCTAGGAGCAGCATGATGAGTGGATTTAGGTACGACGATTCTGAGTGAAATAAGTCACACAGAAAAAGACACTTATCATAAGATATCACTTATAGAGGGAATGTAAAAACTGCTACCCTTGAACTGAGTTACAAAACAGAACAGAGTCACACGTTTAGAAAACACACTATGGCTGCTTAACGGGAAAGGTGAGGTGGGGTGATGCATAAAACAAGGGTTTCAAATTAGCTCAGATACTGTTCCATAAACCCAATATGTAATAGCCAAGACCTACTCTTTGCTCAGTGAACTGGACTCAACACCCCCTATTCAAGGCCCAAGAATATATCTGACTAGTAAGGATCTTAAAACCTATGTATTGATATCTCTCTGTAAGTGAGTCAAGTGGGTGTAAAGCGGCATAAACACAGCAGCGAAAAGCAGCTAAACCCCATTCTAAAAATCAATTACTTTTAAAAACCCGTGAAACAAAGACAGTGAAAGAGAGAGAAATGCTTACAAAATTCGTTCAGGGTCTGTGATGCCACCTGGATTGACCATATCTAGACCCACAGCTGATTGAGACATAAGGGTGGACACTCTTGGGGCTGAGAGGTTTGGTGAGGTTGGGTGAGCTAACGCAGACCCTTTAAAGTAATACGGCGTGGTACCCATCCCATGGGTCCCAAATCTCCAGGTTCAAGGGCATCTTCCTACGTCGAAAACATGCATGAGAAACCCAGAAGATGGTACACTGTGTGATCAGGAAAGGTTTCTAAAGCGCACCACATTTCTCATCTCCTTGTGCTCCGGTTCGCCATTCCAGCCGCTTTACTAGCAATCTCCCTCCTTGGAGAATCAGCACCTTTAACCTCCTGTTCCGTACAGGTTGCAATTTGTCCTGAGGATGAACGGGAAGAGGGGGAGCCAATGAGAGACTAGCTCTAGGTGTTGCGACAGGCACAGGTCACTCTAATTTCCCATCAGGAAGAAGAATTAACCACAGGGCTTCCCTGGTGGCGCAGTGGTTGAGAATCTGCCTGCCAATGCAGGGGACACGGGTTCGGGCCCTGGTCCGGGAAGATCCCACATGCCGCGGAGCAACTGGGCCCGTGAGCCACAACTACTGAGCCTGTGCGTCTGGAGCCTGTGCTCCGCAACGGGAAAGGCCGCAATAGTGAGAGGCCCGCACACCGCGATGAAGAGTGGCCCCACTTGCTGCAATTAGAGGAAGCCTTCGCACAGAAACGAAGACCCAACACAGCCAAAAATAAATAAATAAATAAATAATTTAAAAAAAAAAATAAATAAATAAAACTAGATAAGATGAAAAAAGCAAAACTAAAATTATAAAAAAAAAAAAAAAAAAAAAGAATTAACCACAGACTCAGCCTGCCACCCCGAGCCAGAATAGAGCCTGAAGCAATCCTGCGCTTTTGCGGCCAGCGCCCAAGAAAGCGAGTTGAAAAATGGAGCTCAAGAGCACTGCAATTCACAAACCTGCAGAGTTAGAGATGATAACTCTCGTCCACAAATATATTGAGGGAAGGCAACGAAGAGGATTTGAAAGCAAGGCAGAATTGCAGGAAACAGATTTCAGGAGGTAGATTCGAATCGCCTTTAAAGCACAGGAAAAGCGGCAAAACCTCGACAATGATGCCCTTGGCCAAAAAGGGCGTATGCGTTTTTTCCTGAATATATTCAGGAAAAAACGCATACGCCCTTTTTGGCCAACCAAGCAACCTGGAAAGGCAAATCAGCGCTACAAAGAAGTCTCGCTTCCCATCGGTCAAAAGGGCCATGCTGAATAAAGTGTCAGAAGCAGAAATGCAGGACAGGCCATGGAGAAATGGGAGCCTTGCTACGCTGATGGGCGGGCTGTAAATTGCCAACAGCCACTGTGGAGAACTGTATGGTGTGTCCTGAAACATCTAAAAAACTCAGCTTAGAGAGCATAGGGCACTTCCACTCATGGGCGTATAAATTGGGAAAACTAAAAATCAGCAAGACACAGGCACCCCCAAAGTTTAGGGCTGCTCTGTTGACAAGAACCTCCACTTGGTTACATCTGAAATATCCCAAGAAACTGAAGAAGAATGGATAAAAAAGTTGTGGTCCTTATGTACAATGGAATATCACTCAGCCATGAAATCAACGTCATAAGGCTAGGAGCAGCATGATGAGTGGATTTAGGTACGACGATTCTAAGTGAAATAAGTCACACAGAAAAAGACACTTATCATAAGATATCACTTATAGAGGGAATGTAAAAACCGCTACCCTTGAACTGAGTTACAAAACAGAACAGAGTCACACGTTTAGAAAACACACTATGGCTGCTTAACGGGAAAGGTGAGGTGGGGTGATGCATAAAACAAGGGTTTCAAATTAGCTCAGATACTGTTCCATAAACCCAATATGTAATAGCCAAGACCTACTCTTTGCTCAGTGAACTGGACTCAACACCCCCTATTCAAGGCCCAAGAATATATCTGACTAGTAAGGATCTTAAAACCTATGTATTGATATCTCTCTGTAAGTGAGTCAAGTGGGTGTAAAGCGGCATAAACACAGCAGCGAAAAGCAGCTAAACCCCATTCTAAAAATCAATTACTTTTAAAAACCCGTGAAACAAAGACAGTGAAAGAGAGAGAAATGCTTACAAAATTCGTTCAGGGTCTGTGATGCCACCTGGATTGACCATATCTAGACCCACAGCTGATTGAGACATAAGGGTGGACACTCTTGGGGCTGAGAGGTTTGGTGAGGTTGGGTGAGCTAACGCAGACCCTTTAAAGTAATACGGCGTGGTACCCATCCCATGGGTCCCAAATCTCCAGGTTCAAGGGCATCTTCCTACGTCGAAAACATGCATGAGAAACCCAGAAGATGGTACACTGTGTGATCAGGAAAGGTTTCTAAAGCGCACCACATTTCTCATCTCCTTGTGCTCCGGTTCGCCATTCCAGCCGCTTTACTAGCAATCTCCCTCCTTGGAGAATCAGCACCTTTAACCTCCTGTTCCGTACAGGTTGCAATTTGTCCTGAGGATGAACGGGAAGAGGGGGAGCCAATGAGAGACTAGCTCTAGGTGTTGCGACAGGCACAGGTCACTCTAATTTCCCATCAGGAAGAAGAATTAACCACAGGCTCAGCCTGCCACCCCGAGCCAGAATAGAGCCTGAAGCAATCCTGCGCTTTTGCGGCCAGCGCCCAAGAAAGCGAGTTGAAAAATGGAGCTCAAGAGCACTGCAATTCACAAACCTGCAGAGTTAGAAATGATAACTCTCGTCCACAAATATATTGAGGGAAGGCAACGAAGAGGATTTGAAAGCAAGGCAGAATTGCAGGAAACAGATTTCAGGAGGTAGATTCGAATCGCCTTTAAAGCACAGGAAAAGCGGCAAAACCTCGACAATGATGCCCTTGGCCAAAAAGGGCGTATGCGTTTTTTCCTGAATATATTCAGGAAAAAACGCATACGCCCTTTTTGGCCAACCAAGCAACCTGGAAAGGCAAATCAGCGCTACAAAGAAGTCTCGCTTCCCATCGGTCAAAAGGGCCATGCTGAATAAAGTGTCAGAAGCAGAAATGCAGGACAGGCCATGGAGAAATGGGAGCCTTGCTACGCTGATGGGCGGGCTGTAAATTGCCAACAGCCACTGTGGAGAACTGTATGGTGTGTCCTGAAACATCTAAAAAACTCAGCTTAGAGAGCATAGGGCACTTCCACTCATGGGCGTATAAATTGGGAAAACTAAAAATCAGCAAGACACAGGCACCCCCAAAGTTTAGGGCTGCTCTGTTGACAAGAACCTCCACTTGGTTACACCTGAAATATCCCAAGAAACTGAAGAAGAATGGATAAAAAAGTTGTGGTCCTTATGTACAATGGAATATCACTCAGCCATGAAATCAACGTCATAAGGCTAGGAGCAGCATGATGAGTGGATTTAGGTACGACGATTCTAAGTGAAATAAGTCACACAGAAAAAGACACTTATCATAAGATATCACTTATAGAGGGAATGTAAAAACCGCTACCCTTGAACTGAGTTACAAAACAGAACAGAGTCACACGTTTAGAAAACACACTATGGCTGCTTAACGGGAAAGGTGAGGTGGGGTGATGCATAAAACAAGGGTTTCAAATTAGCTCAGATACTGTTCCATAAACCCAATATGTAATAGCCAAGACCTACTCTTTGCTCAGTGAACTGGACTCAACACCCCCTATTCAAGGCCCAAGAATATATCTGACTAGTAAGGATCTTAAAACCTATGTATTGATATCTCTCTGTAAGTGAGTCAAGTGGGTGTAAAGCGGCATAAACACAGCAGCGAAAAGCAGCTAAACCCCATTCTAAAAATCAATTACTTTTAAAAACCCGTGAAACAAAGACAGTGAAAGAGAGAGAAATGCTTACAAAATTCGTTCAGGGTCTGTGATGCCACCTGGATTGACCATATCTAGACCCACAGCTGATTGAGACATAAGGGTGGACACTCTTGGGGCTGAGAGGTTTGGTGAGGTTGGGTGAGCTAACGCAGACCCTTTAAAGTAATACGGCGTGGTACCCATCCCATGGGTCCCAAATCTCCAGGTTCAAGGGCATCTTCCTACGTCGAAAACATGCATGAGAAACCCAGAAGATGGTACACTGTGTGATCAGGAAAGGTTTCTAAAGCGCACCACATTTCTCATCTCCTTGTGCTCCGGTTCGCCATTCCAGCCGCTTTACTAGCAATCTCCCTCCTTGGAGAATCAGCACCTTTAACCTCCTGTTCCGTACAGGTTGCAATTTGTCCTGAGGATGAACGGGAAGAGGGGGAGCCAATGAGAGACTAGCTCTAGGTGTTGCGACAGGCACAGGTCACTCTAATTTCCCATCAGGAAGAAGAATTAACCACAGGCTCAGCCTGCCACCCCGAGCCAGAATAGAGCCTGAAGCAATCCTGCGCTTTTGCGGCCAGCGCCCAAGAAAGCGAGTTGAAAAATGGAGCTCAAGAGCACTGCAATTCACAAACCTGCAGAGTTAGAAATGATAACTCTCGTCCACAAATATATTGAGGGAAGGCAACGAAGAGGATTTGAAAGCAAGGCAGAATTGCAGGAAACAGATTTCAGGAGGTAGATTCGAATCGCCTTTAAAGCACAGGAAAAGCGGCAAAACCTCGACAATGATGCCCTTGGCCAAAAAGGGCGTATGCGTTTTTTCCTGAATATATTCAGGAAAAAACGCATACGCCCTTTTTGGCCAACCAAGCAACCTGGAAAGGCAAATCAGCGCTACAAAGAAGTCTCGCTTCCCATCGGTCAAAAGGGCCATGCTGAATAAAGTGTCAGAAGCAGAAATGCAGGACAGGCCATGGAGAAATGGGAGCCTTGCTACGCTGATGGGCGGGCTGTAAATTGCCAACAGCCACTGTGGAGAACTGTATGGTGTGTCCTGAAACATCTAAAAAACTCAGCTTAGAGAGCATAGGGCACTTCCACTCATGGGCGTATAAATTGGGAAAACTAAAAATCAGCAAGACACAGGCACCCCCAAAGTTTAGGGCTGCTCTGTTGACAAGAACCTCCACTTGGTTACACCTGAAATATCCCAAGAAACTGAAGAAGAATGGATAAAAAAGTTGTGGTCCTTATGTACAATGGAATATCACTCAGCCATGAAATCAACGTCATAAGGCTAGGAGCAGCATGATGAGTGGATTTAGGTACGACGATTCTAAGTGAAATAAGTCACACAGAAAAAGACACTTATCATAAGATATCACTTATAGAGGGAATGTAAAAACCGCTACCCTTGAACTGAATTACAAAACAGAACAGAGTCACACGTTTAGAAAACACACTATGGCTGCTTAACGGGAAAGGTGAGGTGGGGTGATGCATAAAACAAGGGTTTCAAATTAGCTCAGATACTGTTCCATAAACCCAATATGTAATAGCCAAGACCTACTCTTTGCTCAGTGAACTGGACTCAACACCCCCTATTCAAGGCCCAAGAATATATCTGACTAGTAAGGATCTTAAAACCTATGTATTGATATCTCTCTGTAAGTGAGTCAAGTGGGTGTAAAGCGGCATAAACACAGCAGCGAAAAGCAGCTAAACCCCATTCTAAAAATCAATTACTTTTAAAAACCCGTGAAACAAAGACAGTGAAAGAGAGAGAAATGCTTACAAAATTCGTTCAGGGTCTGTGATGCCACCTGGATTGACCATATCTAGACCCACAGCTGATTGAGACATAAGGGTGGACACTCTTGGGGCTGAGAGGTTTGGTGAGGTTGGGTGAGCTAACGCAGACCCTTTAAAGTAATACGGCGTGGTACCCATCCCATGGGTCCCAAATCTCCAGGTTCAAGGGCATCTTCCTACGTCGAAAACATGCATGAGAAACCCAGAAGATGGTACACTGTGTGATCAGGAAAGGTTTCTAAAGCGCACCACATTTCTCATCTCCTTGTGCTCCGGTTCGCCATTCCAGCCGCTTTACTAGCAATCTCCCTCCTTGGAGAATCAGCACCTTTAACCTCCTGTTCCGTACAGGTTGCAATTTGTCCTGAGGATGAACGGGAAGAGGGGGAGCCAATGAGAGACTAGCTCTAGGTGTTGCGACAGGCACAGGTCACTCTAATTTCCCATCAGGAAGAAGAATTAACCACAGGCTCAGCCTGCCACCCCGAGCCAGAATAGAGCCTGAAGCAATCCTGCGCTTTTGCGGCCAGCGCCCAAGAAAGCGAGGTGAAAAATGGAGCTCAAGAGCACTGCAATTCACAAACCTGCAGAGTTAGAAATGATAACTCTCGTCCACAAATATATTGAGGGAAGGCAACGAAGAGGATTTGAAAGCAAGGCAGAATTGCAGGAAACAGATTTCAGGAGGTAGATTCGAATCGCCTTTAAAGCACAGGAAAAGCGGCAAAACCTCGACAATGATGCCCTTGGCCAAAAAGGGCGTATGCGTTTTTTCCTGAATATATTCAGGAAAAAACGCATACGCCCTTTTTGGCCAACCAAGCAACCTGGAAAGGCAAATCAGCGCTACAAAGAAGTCTCGCTTCCCATCGGTCAAAAGGGCCATGCTGAATAAAGTGTCAGAAGCAGAAATGCAGGACAGGCCATGGAGAAATGGGAGCCTTGCTACGCTGATGGGCGGGCTGTAAATTGCCAACAGCCACTGTGGAGAACTGTATGGTGTGTCCTGAAACATCTAAAAAACTCAGCTTAGAGAGCATAGGGCACTTCCACTCATGGGCGTATAAATTGGGAAAACTAAAAATCAGCAAGACACAGGCACCCCCAAAGTTTAGGGCTGCTCTGTTGACAAGAACCTCCACTTGGTTACACCTGAAATATCCCAAGAAACTGAAGAAGAATGGATAAAAAAGTTGTGGTCCTTATGTACAATGGAATATCACTCAGCCATGAAATCAACGTCATAAGGCTAGGAGCAGCATGATGAGTGGATTTAGGTACGACGATTCTAAGTGAAATAAGTCACACAGAAAAAGACACTTATCATAAGATATCACTTATAGAGGGAATGTAAAAACCGCTACCCTTGAACTGAGTTACAAAACAGAACAGAGTCACACGTTTAGAAAACACACTATGGCTGCTTAACGGGAAAGGTGAGGTGGGGTGATGCATAAAACAAGGGTTTCAAATTAGCTCAGATACTGTTCCATAAACCCAATATGTAATAGCCAAGACCTACTCTTTGCTCAGTGAACTGGACTCAACACCCCCTATTCAAGGCCCAAGAATATATCTGACTAGTAAGGATCTTAAAACCTATGTATTGATATCTCTCTGTAAGTGAGTCAAGTGGGTGTAAAGCGGCATAAACACAGCAGCGAAAAGCAGCTAAACCCCATTCTAAAAATCAATTACTTTTAAAAACCCGTGAAACAAAGACAGTGAAAGAGAGAGAAATGCTTACAAAATTCGTTCAGGGTCTGTGATGCCACCTGGATTGACCATATCTAGACCCACAGCTGATTGAGACATAAGGGTGGACACTCTTGGGGCTGAGAGGTTTGGTGAGGTTGGGTGAGCTAACGCAGACCCTTTAAAGTAATACGGCGTGGTACCCATCCCATGGGTCCCAAATCTCCAGGTTCAAGGGCATCTTCCTACATCGAAAACATGCATGAGAAACCCAGAAGATGGTACACTGTGTGATCAGGAAAGGTTTCTAAAGCGCACCACATTTCTCATCTCCTTGTGCTCCGGTTCGCCATTCCAGCCGCTTTACTAGCAATCTCCCTCCTTGGAGAATCAGCACCTTTAACCTCCTGTTCCGTACAGGTTGCAATTTGTCCTGAGGATGAACGGGAAGAGGGGGAGCCAATGAGAGACTAGCTCTAGGTGTTGCGACAGGCACAGGTCACTCTATTTTCCCATCAGGAAGAAGAATTAACCACAGGCTCAGCCTGCCGCCCCGAGCCAGAATAGAGCCTGAAGCAATCCTGCGCTTTTGCGGCCAGCGCCCAAGAAAGCGAGTTGAAAAATGGAGCTCAAGAGCACTGCAATTCACAAACCTGCAGAGTTAGAAATGATAACTCTCGTCCACAAATATATGGAGGGAAGGCAACGAAGAGGATTTGAAAGCAAGGCAGAATTGCAGGAAACAGATTTCAGGAGGTAGATTCGAATCGCCTTTAAAGCACAGGAAAAGCGGCAAAACCTCGACAATGATGCCCTTGGCCAAAAAGGGCGTATGCGTTCTTTCCTGAATATATTCAGGAAAAAACGCATACGCCCTTTTTGGCCAACCAAGCAACCTGGAAAGGCAAATCAGCGCTACAAAGAAGTCTCGCTTCCCATCGGTCAAAAGGGCCATGCTGAATAAAGTGTCAGAAGCAGAAATGCAGGACAGGCCATGGAGAAATGGGAGCCTTGCTACGCTGATGGGCGGGCTGTAAATTGCCAACAGCCACTGTGGAGAACTGTATGGTGTGTCCTGAAACATCTAAAAAACTCAGCTTAGAGAGCATAGGGCACTTCCACTCATGGGCGTATAAATTGGGAAAACTAAAAATCAGCAAGACACAGGCACCCCCAAAGTTTAGGGCTGCTCTGTTGACAAGAACCTCCACTTGGTTACATCTGAAATATCCCAAGAAACTGAAGAAGAATGGATAAAAAAGTTGTGGTCCTTATGTACAATGGAATATCACTCAGCCATGAAATCAACGTCATAAGGCTAGGAGCAGCATGATGAGTGGATTTAGGTACGACGATTCTAAGTGAAATAAGTCACACAGAAAAAGACACTTATCATAAGATATCACTTATAGAGGGAATGTAAAAACCGCTACCCTTGAACTGAGTTACAAAACAGAACAGAGTCACACGTTTAGAAAACACACTATGGCTGCTTAACGGGAAAGGTGAGGTGGGGTGATGCATAAAACAAGGGTTTCAAATTAGCTCAGATACTGTTCCATAAACCCAATATGTAATAGCCAAGATCTACTCCTTGCTCAGTGAACTGGACTCAACACCCCCTATTCAACGCCCAAGAATATATCTGACTACTAAGGATCTTAAAACCTATGTATTGATATCTCTCTGTAAGTGAGTCAACTGGGTGTAAAGCGGCATAAACACAGCAGCGAAAAGCAGGTAATCCCCTTTCTAAAAATCAATTACTTTTAAAAACCCGTGAAACAAAGACAGTGAAAGAGAGAGAAATGCTTACAAAATTCGTTCAGGGTCTGTGATGCCACCTGGATTGACCATATCTAGACGCACAGCTGATTGAGACATAAGGGTGGACACTCTTGGGGCTGAGAGGTTTGGTGAGGTTGGGTGAGCTAACGCAGACCCTTTAAAGTAATACGGCGTGGTACCCATCCCATGGGTCCCAAATCTCCAGGTTCAAGGGCATCTTCCTACGTCGAAAACATGCATGAGAAACCCAGAAGATGGTACACCGTGTGATCGGGAAAGGTTTCTAAAACGCACCTCATTTCTCATCTCCTTGTGCTCCGGTTCGCCATTCCAGCCGCTTTACTAGCAATCTCCCTCCTTGGAGAATCAGCACCTTTAACCTCCTGTTCCGTACAGGTTGCAATTTGTCCTGAGGATGAACGGGAAGAGGGGGAGCCAATGAGAGACTAGCTCTAGGTGTTACGACAGGCACAGGTCACTCTAATTTCCCATCAGGAAGAAGAATTAACCACAGGCTCAGCCTGCCGCCCCGAGCCAGAATAGAGCCTGAAGCAATCCTGCGCTTTTGGGGCCAGCGCCCAAGAAAGCGAGTTGAAAAATGGAGCTCAAGAGCACTGCAATTCACAAACCTGCAGAGTTAGAAATGATAACTCTCGTCCACAAATATATTGAGGGAAGGCAACGAAGAGGATTTGAAAGCAAGGCAGAATTGCAGGAAACAGATTTCAGGAGGTAGATTCGAATCGCCTTTAAAGCACAGGAAAAGCGGCAAAACCTCGACAATGATGCCCTTGGCCAAAAAGGGCGTATGCGGTTTTTCCTGAATATATTCAGGAAAAAACGCATACGCCCTTTTTGGCCAACCAAGCAACCTGGAAAGGCAAATCAGCGCTACAAAGAAGTCTCGCTTCCCATCGGTCAAAAGGGCCATGCTGAATAAAGTGTCAAAACCAGAAACGCAGGACAGGCCATGGAGAAATGGGAGCCTTGCTACGCTGATGGGCGGGCTGTAAATTGCCAACAGCCACTCTGGAGAAGTGTACGGTGTGTCCTGAAACATCTAAAAAACTCCGCTTAGAGAGCATAGGGCACTTCCACTCATGGGCGTATAAATTGGGAAAACTAAAAATCAGCAAGACACAGGCACCCCAAAGTTTAGGGCTGCTCCGTTGACAAGAACCTCCACTTCACTACACCTGAAATATCCCAGGAAAGAGAAGAATGGATAAAGAAGTTGTGGTCCTTATGTACAATGGAATATCACTCAGCCATGAAATCAACGTCATAAGGCTAGGAGCAGCATGATGAGTGGATTTAGGTACGACGATTCTAAGTGAAATAAGTCACACAGAAAAAGACACTTATCATAAGATATCACTTATAGAGGGAATGTAAAAACCGCTACCCTTGAACTGAGTTACAAAACAGAACAGAGTCACACGTTTAGAAAACACACTATGGCTGCTTAACGGGAAAGGTGAGGTGGGGTGATGCATAAAACAAGGGTTTCAAATTATCTCAGATACTGTTCCATAAACCCAATATGTAATAGCCAAGACCTACTCCTTGCTCAGTGAACTGGACTCAACACCCCCTATTCAACGCCCAAGAATATATCTGACTAGTAAGAATCTTAAAACCTATGTATTGATATCTCTCTGTAAGTGAGTCAACTGGGTGTAAAGCGGCATAAACACAGCAGCGAAAAGCAGGTAATCCCCTTTCTAAAAATCAATTACTTTTAAAAACCCGTGAAACAAAGACAGTGAAAGAGAGAGAAATGCTTACAAAATTCGTTCAGGGTCTGTGATGCCACCTGGATTGACCATATCTAGACCCACAGCTGATTGAGACATAAGGGTGGACACTCTTGGGGCTGAGAGGTTTGGTGAGGTTGGGTGAGCTAACGCAGACCCTTTAAAGTAATACGGCGTGGTACCCATCCCATGGGTCCCAAATCTCCAGGTTCAAGGGCATCTTCCTACGTCGAAAACATGCATGAGAAACCCAGAAGATGGTACACCGTGTGATCAGGAAAGGTTTCTAAAGCGCACCTCATTTCTCATCTCCTTGTGCTCCGGTTCGCCATTCCAGCCGCTTTACTAGCAATCTCCCTCCTTGGAGAATCAGCACCTTTAACCTCCTGTTCCGTACAGGTTGCAATTTGTCCTGAGGATGAACGGGAAGAGGGGGAGCCAATGAGAGACTAGCTCTAGGTGTTACGACAGGCACAGGTCACTCTAATTTCCCATCAGGAAGAAGAATTAACCACAGGCTCAGCCTGCCGCCCCGAGCCAGAATAGAGCCTGAAGCAATCCTGCCCTTTTGCGGCCAGCGCCCAAGAAAGCGAGTTGAAAAATGGAGCTCAAGAGCACTGCAATTCACAAACCTGCAGAGTTAGAAATGATAACTCTCGTCCACAAATATATTGAGGGAAGGCAACGAAGAGGATTTGAAAGCAAGGCAGAATTGCAGGAAACAGATTTCAGGAGGTAGATTCGAATCGCCTTTAAAGCACAGGAAAAGCGGCAAAACCTCGACAATGATGCCCTTGGCCAAAAAGGGCGTATGCGTTTTTTCCTGAATATATTCAGGAAAAAACGCATACGCCCTTTTTGGCCAACCAAGCAACCTGGAAAGGCAAATCAGCGCTACAAAGAAGTCTCGCTTCCCATCGGTCAAAAGGGCCATGCTGAATAAAGTGTCAGAAGCAGACATGCAGGACAGGCCATGGAGAAATGGGAGCCTTGCTACGCTGATGGGCGGGCTGTAAATTGCCAACAGCCACTGTGGAGAACTGTATGGTGTGTCCTGAAACATCTAAAAAACTCAGCTTAGAGAGCATAGGGCACATCCACTCATAGGCGTATAAATTGGGAAAACTAAAAATCAGCAAGACACAGGCACCCCAAAGTTTAGGGGTGCTCTATTGACAAGAACCTCCACTTGATTACACCTGAAATAGCCCAAGAAACTGAAGAAGAATGGATAAAAAAGTTGTGGTCCTTATGTACAATGGAATATCACTCAGCCATGAAATCAACGTCATAAGGCTAGGAGCAGCATGATGAGTGGATTTAGGTACGACGATTCTAAGTGAAATAAGTCACACAGAAAAAGACACTTATCATAAGATATCACTTATAGAGGGAATGTAAAAACCGCTACCCTTGAACTGAGTTACAAAACAGAACAGAGTCACACGTTTAGAAAACACACTATGGCTGCTTAACGGGAAAGGTGAGGTGGGGTGATGCATAAAACAAGGGTTTCAAATTAGCTCAGATACCGTTCCATAAACCCAATATGTAATAAACAAGACCTACTCCTTGCTCAGTGAACTGGACTCAACACCCCCTATTCACCGCCCAGGAATATATCTGCCTAGTAAGAATCTTAAAACCTATGTATTGCTATCTCTCTGTAAGTGAGTCAAGTGGGTGTAAAGCGGCATAAACACAGCAGTGCAAAGCAGCTAAACCCCATTATAAAAATCAATTACTTTTAAAAACCCGTGAAACAAAGACAGTGAAAGAGAGAGAAATTCTTACAAAATTCGTTCAGGGGCTGCGATGCCACCTGGATTGACCATATCTAGACCCACAGCTCATTGAGACATAAGGGTGGACACTCTTGGGGCTGAGAGGTGTGGTGAGGTTGGGTGACCTAACGCAGACCCTGTAAAGTTATACGGCGTGGTACCCATCCCGTGGGTCCCAAATCTCCAGGTTCAAGGGCATCTTCCTACATCGAAAACATGCATGAGAAACCCAGAAGATGGTACACCGTGTGATCGGGAAAGGTTTCTAAAACGCACCTCATTTCTCATCTCCTTGTGCTCAGGTTCGCCATTCCAGCCGCTTTACTAGCAATCTCCCTACTTGGAGAATCAGCACCTTTAACCTCCTGTTCCGTACAGGTTGCAATTTGTCCTGAGGATGAACGGGAAGAGGGGGAACCAATGAGAGACTAGCTCTAGGTGTTGGGACAGCCACAGGTCACTCTATTTTCCCATCAGGAAGAAGAATCAATCACAGGCTCAGCCTGCCGCCCGGAGCCAGAATAGGGCCTGAGGCAATCCTGCGCTTTTGCGGCCAGCTCCCAAGAAAGTGAGTTGAAAAATGAAGCTCAGTGGCACTGCAATTCACAAACCTGCAGAGTTAGAAATGATAACTCTCGTCCACAAATATATGGAGGGAAGGCAACGAAGAGGATTTGAAAGCAAGGCAGAATTGCAGGAAACAGATTTCAGGAGGTAGATTCGAATCGCCTTTAAAGCACAGGAAAAGCGGCAAAACCTCGACAATGATGCCCTTGGCCAAAAAGGGCGTATGCGTTTTTTCCTGAATATATTCAGGAAAAAACGCATAGGCCCTTTTTGGCCAACCGAGCAACCTGGAAAGGCAAATCAGCACTATAAAGAAGTCTCGCTTCCATGGGTCAAAAGGGCCATGCTGAATAAAGTGTCAAAACCAGAAATGCAGGACAGGCCATGGAGAAATGGGAGCCTTGCTACGCTGATGGGCGGGCTGTAAATTGCCAACAGCCACTCTGGAGAAGTGTACGGTGTGTCCTGAAACATCTAAAAAACTCAGCTTAGAGAGCATAGGGCACTTCCACTCATGGGCGTATAAATTGGGAAAACTAAAAATCAGCAAGACACAGGCACCCCAAAGTTTAGGGCTGCTCCGTTGACAAGAACCTCCACTTCGTTACACCTGAAATATCCCAGGAAAGAGAAGAATGGATAAAGAAGTTGTGGTCCTTATGTACAATGGAATATCACTCAGCCATGAAATCAACGTCATAAGGCTAGGAGCAGCATGATGAGTGGAATTAGGTACGACGATTCTAAGTGAAATAAGTCACACAGAAAAAGACACTTATCATAAGATATCACTTATAGAGGGAATGTAAAAACCGCTACCCTTGAACTGAATTACAAAACAGAACAGAGTCGCACGTTTAGAAAACACACTGTGGCTGTTAACGGGAAAGGTGAGTTGGGGTGATGCATAAAACAAGGGTTTCAAATTAGCTCAGATACCGTTCCATAAACCCAATATGTAATAAACAAGACCTACTCCTTGCTCAGTGAACTGGACTCAACACCCCCTATTCACCGCCCAGGAATATATCTGCCTAGTAAGAATCTTAAAACCTATGTATTGCTATCTCTCTGTAAGTGAGTCAAGTGGGTGTAAAGCGGCATAAACACAGCAGTGCAAAGCAGCTAAAC
The DNA here is from genome assembly GCF_028023285.1 of Balaenoptera ricei. Taxonomy (NCBI): domain Eukaryota; kingdom Metazoa; phylum Chordata; class Mammalia; order Artiodactyla; family Balaenopteridae; genus Balaenoptera; species Balaenoptera ricei. Next base: position 75,433,222 of record NC_082654.1, read on the forward strand.
CCCATTATAAAAATCAATTACTTTTAAAAACCCGTGAAACAAAGACAGTGAAAGAGAGAGAAATTCTTACAAAATTCGTTCAGGGGCTGCGATGCCACCTGGATTGACCATATCTAGACCCACAGCTCATTGAGACATAAGGGTGGACACTCTTGGGGCTGAGAGGTGTGGTGAGGTTGGGTGAGCTAACGCAGACCCTGTAAAGTTATACGGCGTGGTACCCATCCCGTGGGTCCCAAATCTCCAGGTTCAAGGGCATCTTCCTACATCGAAAACATGCATGAGAAACCCAGAAGATGGTACACCGTGTGATCGGGAAAGGTTTCTAAAACGCACCTCATTTCTCATCTCCTTGTGCTCCGGTTCGCCATTCCAGCCGCTTTACTAGCAATCTCCCTACTTGGAGAATCAGCACCTTTAACCTCCTGTTCCGTACAGGTTGCAATTTGTCCTGAGGATGAACGGGAAGAGGGGGAACCAATGAGAGACTAGCTCTAGGTGTTGGGACAGCCACAGCTCACTCTATTTTCCCATCAGGAAGAAGAATCAACCACAGGCTCAGCCTGCCGTCCGGAGCCAGAATAGGGCCTGAAGCAATCCTGAGCTTCTGCGGCCAGCTCCCAAGAAAGCGAGTTGAAAAATGGAGCTCAGGGGCACTGCAATTCACAAACCTGCAGAGTTAGAAATGATAACTCTCGTCCACAAATATATGGAGGGAAGGCAACGAAGAGTATTGGAAAGCAAGGCAGAATTGCAGGAAACAGATTTCAGGAGGTAGATTCGAATCGCCTTTAAAGCACAGGAAAAGCGGCAAAACCTCGACAATGATGCCCTTGGCCAAAAAGGGCGTATGCGTTTTTTCCTGAATATATTCAGGACAAAACGCATACGCCCTTTTTGGCCAACCAAGCAACCTGGAAAGGCAAATCAGCGCTACAAAAAGTCTCGCTTCCCATCGGTCAAAAGGGCCATGCTGAATAAAGTGTCAAAACCAGAAATGCAGGACAGGCCATGGAGAAATGGGAGCCTTGCTACGCTGATGGGCGGGCTGTAAATTGCCAACAGCCACTCTGGAGAAGTGTACGGTGTGTCCTGAAACATCTAAAAAACTCCGCTTAGAGAGCATAGGGCACTTCCACTCATGGGCGTATAAATTGGGAAAACTAAAAATCAGCAAGACACAGGCACCCCAAAGTTTAGGGCTGCTCCGTTGACAAGAACCTCCACTTCGCTACACCTGAAATATCCCAGGAAAGAAGAATGGATAAAGAGGTTGTGGTCCTTATGTACAATGGAATATCACTCAGCCATGAAATCAACGTCATAAGGCTAGGAGCAGCATGATGAGTGGATTTAGATACGACGATTCTAAGTGAAATAAGTCACACAGAAAAAGACACTTATCATAAGATATCACTTATAGAGGGAATGTAGAAACCGCTACCCTTTAATTGAATTACAAAACAGAACAGAGTCGCACGTTTAGAAAACACACTATGGCTGCTTAACGGGAAAGGTGAGGTGGGGTGCTGCATAAAACAAGGGTTTCAAATTAGCTCAGATACCGTTCCATAAACCCAATATGTAATAGACAAGACCTACTCCTTGCTCAGTGAACTGGACTCAACACCCCCTATTCACCGCCCAGGAATATATCTGACTAGTAAGAATCTTAAAACCGATGTATTGATATCTCTTTGTAAGTGAGTCAAGTGGGTGTAAAGCGGCATAAACACAGCAGTGCAAAGCAGCTAAACCCCATTATAAAAATCAATTACTTTTAAAAACCCATGAAACAAAGACACTGAAAGAGAGAGAAATTCTTACAAAATTCGGTCAGGGGCTGCGATGCCACCTGGATTGACCATATCTAGACCCACAGCTCATTGAGACATAAGGGTGGACACTCTTGGGGCTGAGAGGTGTGGTGAGGTTGGGTGAGCTAACGCAGACCCTGTAAAGTTATACGGCGTGGTACCCATCCCATGGGTCCCAAATCTCCAGGTTCAAGGGCATCTTCCTACATCGAAAACATGCATGAGAAACCCAGAAGATGGTACACCGTGTGATCGGGAAAGGTTTCTAAAACGCACCTCATTTCTCATCTCCTTGTGCTCCGGTTCGCCATTCCAGCCGCTTTACTAGCAATCTCCCTCCTTGGAGTATCAGCACCTTTAACCTCCTGTTCCGTACAGGTTGCAATTTGTCCTGAGGATGAACGGGAAGAGGGGGAACCAATGAGAGACTAGCTCTAGGTGTTGGGACAGGCACAGGTCACTCTATTTTCCCATCAGAAAGAAGAATCAACCACAGGCTCAGCCTGCCGTCCGGAGCCAGAATAGGGCCTGAAGAAATCCTGCGCTTTTGCGGCCAGCTCCCAAGAAAGCGAGTTGAAAAATGGAGCTCAGGGGCACTGCAATTCACAAACCTGCAGATTTAGAAATGATAACTCTCGTCCACAAATATATGGAGGGAACGCAACGAAGAGGATTTGAAAGCAAGGCAGAATTGCAGGAAACAGATTTCAGGAGGTAGATTCGAATCGCCTTTAAAGCACAGGAAAAGCGGCAAAACCTCGACAATGATGCCCTTGGCCAAAAAGGGCGTATGCGTTTTTTCCTGAATATATTCAGGAAAAAACGCATACGCCCTTTTTGGCCAACTGAGCAACCTGGAAAGGCAAATCAGCGCTACAAAGAAGTCTCGCTTCCCATCGGTCAAAAGGGCCATGCTGAATAAAGTGTCAAAACCAGAAATGCAGGACAGGCCATGGAGAAATGGGAGCCTTGCTACGCTGATGGGCAGGCTGTAAATTGCCAACAGCCACTCTGGAGAAGTGTACGGTGTGTCCTGAAACATCTAAAAAACTCAGGTTAGAGAGCATAGGGCACTTCCACTCATGGGCGTATAAATTGGGAAAACTAAAAATCAGCAAGACACAGGCACCCCAAAGTTTAGGGCTGCTCTGTTGACAAGAACCTCCACTTCGCTACACCTGAAATATCCCAGGAAAGAAGAATGGATAAAGAGGTTGTGGTCCTTATGTACAATGGAATATCACTCAGCCATGAAATCAACGTCATAAGGCTAGGAGCAGCATGATGAGTGGATTTAGATACGACGATTCTAAGTGAAATAAGTCAGACAGAAAAAGACACTTATCATAAGATATCACTTATAGAGGGAATGTAGAAACCGCTACCCTTTAATTGAATTACAAAACAGAACAGAGTCGCACGTTTAGAAAACACACTATGGCTGCTTAACGGGAAAGGTGAGGTGGGGTGCTGCATAAAACAAGGGTTTCAAATTAGCTCAGATACCGTTCCATAAACCCAATATGTAATAGACAAGACCTACGCCTTGCTCAGTGAACTGGACTCAACACCCCCTATTCACCGCCCAGGAATATATCTGACTAGTAAGAATCTTAAAACCGATGTATTGATATCTCTTTGTAAGTGAGTCAAGTGGGTGTAAAGCGGCATAAACACAGCAGTGCAAAGCAGCTAAACCCCATTATAAAAATCAATTACTTTTAAAAACCCATGAAACAAAGACACTGAAAGAGAGAGAAATTCTTACAAAATTCGGTCAGGGGCTGCGATGCCACCTGGATTGACCATATCTAGACCCACAGCTCATTGAGACATAAGGGTGGACACTCTTGGGGCTGAGAGGTGTGGTGAGGTTGGGTGAGCTAACGCAGACCCTGTAAAGTTATACGGCGTGGTACCCATCCCATGGGTCCCAAATCTCCAGGTTCAAGGGCATCTTCCTACATCGAAAACATGCATGAGAAACCCAGAAGATGGTACACCGTGTGATCGGGAAAGGTTTCTAAAACGCACCTCATTTCTCATCTCCTTGTGCTCCGGTTCGCCATTCCAGCCGCTTTACTAGCAATCTCCCTCCTTGGAGTATCAGCACCTTTAACCTCCTGTTCCGTACAGGTTGCAATTTGTCCTGAGGATGAACGGGAAGAGGGGGAACCAATGAGAGACTAGCTCTAGGTGTTGGGACAGGCACAGGTCACTCTATTTTCCCATCAGAAAGAAGAATCAACCACAGGCTCAGCCTGCCGTCCGGAGCCAGAATAGGGCCTGAAGAAATCCTGCGCTTTTGCGGCCAGCTCCCAAGAAAGCGAGTTGAAAAATGGAGCTCAGGGGCACTGCAATTCACAAACCTGCAGATTTAGAAATGATAACTCTCGTCCACAAATATATGGAGGGAACGCAACGAAGAGGATTTGAAAGCAAGGCAGAATTGCAGGAAACAGATTTCAGGAGGTAGATTCGAATCGCCTTTAAAGCACAGGAAAAGCGGCAAAACCTCGACAATGATGCCCTTGGCCAAAAAGGGCGTATGCGTTTTTTCCTGAATATATTCAGGAAAAAACGCATACGCCCTTTTTGGCCAACTGAGCAACCTGGAAAGGCAAATCAGCGCTACAAAGAAGTCTCGCTTCCCATCGGTCAAAAGGGCCATGCTGAATAAAGTGTCAAAACCAGAAATGCAGGACAGGCCATGGAGAAATGGGAGCCTTGCTACGCTGATGGGCGGGCTGTAAATTGCCAACAGCCACTCTGGAGAAGTGTACGGTGTGTCCTGAAACATCTAAAAAACTCAGGTTAGAGAGCATAGGGCACTTCCACTCATGGGCGTATAAATTGGGAAAACTAAAAATCAGCAAGACACAGGCACCCCAAAGTTTAGGGCTGCTCCGTTGACAAGAACCTCCACTTCGTTACACCTGAAATATCCCAGGAAAGAGAAGAATGGATAAAGAAGTTGTGGTCCGTATGTACAATGGAATATCACTCAGCCATGAAATCAACGTCATAAGGCTAGGAGCAGCATGATGAGTGGAATTAGGTACAACGATTCTAAGTGAAATAAGTCACACAGAAAAAGACACTTATCATAAGATATCACTTATAGAGGGAATGTAAAAACCGCTACCCTTGAACTGAATTACAAAACAGAACAGAGTCGCACGTTTAGAAAACACACTGTGGCTGTTAACGGGAAAGGTGAGTTGGGGTGATGCATAAAACAAGGGTTTCAAATTAGCTCAGATACCGTTCCATAAACCCAATATGTAATAGACAAGACCTACTCCTTGCTCAGTGAACTGGACTCAACACCCCCTATTCACCGCCCAGGAATATATCTGACTAGTAAGAATCTTAAAACCTATGTATTGCTATCTCTCTGTAAGTGAGTCAAGTGGGTGTAAAGCGGCATAAACACAGCAGTGCAAAGCAGCCAAACCCCATTATAAAAATCAATTACTTTTAAAAACCCGTGAAACAAAGACAGTGAAAGAGAGAGAAATGCTTACAAAATTCGTTCAGAGGCTGTGCTGCCACCTGGATTGACCATATCTAGACCCACAGCTGATTGAGACATAAGGGTGGACACTCTTGGGGCTAAGAGGTTTGGAGAGGTTGGGTGAGCTAACGCAGACCCTTTAAAGTAATACGGCGTGGGACCCATCCCATGGGTCCCAAATCTCCAGTTTCAAGGGCATCTTCCTACATCGAAAACATGCATGAGAAACCCAGAAGATGGTACACCGTGTGATCGGGAAAGGTTTCTAAAACGCACCTCATTTCTCATCTCCTTGTGCTCCGGTTCGCCATTCCAGCCGCTTTACTAGCAATCTCCCTCCTTGGAGAATCAGCACCTTTAACCTCCTGTTCCGTACAGGTGGCAATTTGTCCTGAGGATGAACGGGAAGAGGGGGAACCAATGAGAGACTAGCTCTAGGTGTTGAGACAGGCACAGGTCACTCTATTTTCCCATCAGGAAGAAGAATTAACCGCAGGCTCAGCCTGCCGCCCGGAGCCAGAATAGGGCCTGAAGCAATGCTGCGCTTTTGCGGCCAGCTCCCCAGAAAGCGAGTTGAAAAATGGAGCTCAGGGGCACTGCAATTCACAAACCTGCAGAGTTAGAAATGATAACTCTCGTCCACAAATATATTGAGGAAAGGCAACGAAGAGGATTTGAAAGCAAGGCAGAATTGCAGGAAACAGATTTCAGGAGGTAGATTCGAATCGCCTTTAAACTACAGGAAAAGCGGCAAAACCTCGACTATGATGCCCCTTGCCAAAAAGGGCGTATGCGTTTTTTCCTGAATATATTCAGGAAAAAACGCATACGCCCTTTTTGGCCAACCAAGCAACCTGGAAAGGCAAATCAGCGCTACAAAGAAGCCTCGCTTCCCATCGGTCAAAAGGGCCATGCTAAAAAAAGTGTCAAAACCAGAAATGCAGGACAGGCCATGGAGAAATGGGAGCCTTGCTACGCTGATGGGTGGGATGTAAATTGCCAACAGCCACTCTGGAGAAGTGTACGGTGTGTCCTGAAACATCTAAAAAACTCCGCTTAGAGAGCATAGGGCACTTCCACTCATGGGCGTATAAATTGGGAAAACTAAAAATCAGCAAGACACAGGCACCCCAAAGTTTAGGGCTGCTCCGTTGACAAGAATCTCCACTTTGCTACACCTGAAATATCCCAGGAAAGAGAAGAATGGATAAAGAAGTTGTGGTCCTTATGTACAATGGACTATCACTCAGCCATGAAATCAACGTCATAAGGCTAGTAGCAGCATGATGAGTAGATTTAGGTACGACGATTCTAAGTGAAATAAGTCACACAGAAAAAGACACTTATCATAAGATATCACTTATAGAGGGAATGTAAAAACCGCTACCCTTGAACTGAATTACAAAACGGAACAGAGTCGCACGTTTAGAAAACACACTATGGCTGCTTAACGGGAAAGGTGAGGTGGGGTGATGCATAAAACAAGGGTTTCAAATTAGCTCAGATACCGTTCCATAAACCTAATATGTAATAGACAAGACCCACTCCTTGCTCAGTGAACTGGACTCAACATCCCCTATTCACCGCCCAAGAATAAATCTGCCTAGTAAGAATCTTAAAACCTATGTATTGCTATATCTCTGTAAGTGAGTCAAGTGGGTGTAAAGCGGCATAAACACAGCAGTGCAAAGCAGCTAAACCCCATTATAAAAATCAATTACTTTTAAAAACCCGTGAAACAAAGACAGTGAAAGAGAGAGAAATTCTTACAAAATTCGTTCAGGGGCTGCGATGCCACCTGGATTGACCATATCTAGACCCACAGCTGATTGAGACATAAGGGTGGACACTCTTGGGGCTGAGAGGTGTGGTGAGGTTGGGTGAGCTAACGCAGACCCTGTAAAGTTATACGGCGTGGTACCCATCCCATGGGTCCCAAATCTCCAGGTTCAAGGGCATCTTCCTACATCGAAAACATGCATGAGAAACCCAGAAGATGGTACACCGTGTGATCGGGAAAGGTTTCTAAAACGCACCTCATTTCTCATCTCCTTGTGCTCCGGTTCGCCATTCCAGCCACTTTACTAGCAATCTCCCTCCTTGGAGAATCAGCACCTTTAACCTCCTGTTCCGTACAGGTTGCAATTTGTCCTGAGGATGAACGGGAAGACGGGGAACCAATGAGAGACTAGCTCTAGGTGTTGGGACAGGCACAGGTCACTCTATTTTCCCATCAGGAAGAAGAATCAACCACAGGCTCAGCCTGCCGCCCGGAGCCAGAATAGGGCCTGAAGCAATCCTGCGCTTTTGCGGCCAGCTCCCAAGAAAGCGAGTTGAAAAATCGAGCTCAGAGGCACTGCAGTTCACAAACCTGCAAACTTAGAAATGACAACTCTCGTCCACAAATATATGGAGGGAAGGCAACGAAGAGGATTGGAATGCAAGGCAGAATTGCAGGAAACAGATTTCAGGAGGTAGATTCGAATCGCCTTTAAAGCACAGGAAAAGCGGCAAAACCTCGACAATGATGCCCTTGGACAAAAAGGGCGTATGCATTTTTTCCTGAATATATTCAGGAAAAAACACATACGCCCTTTTTGGCCAACCAAGCAACCTGGAAAGACAAATCAGCGCTACACAAAGTCTCGCTTCCCATCGGTCAAAAGGGCCATGCTGAATAAAGTGTCAAAACCAGAAATGCAGGACAGGCCATGGAGAAATGGGAGCCTTGCTACGCTGATGGGCGGTTTGTAAATTGCGAACAGCCACTCTGGAGAAGTGTACGGTGTGTCCTGAAACATCTAAAAAACTCAGCTTAGAGAGCATAGGGCACTTCCACTCATGGGCGTATAAATTGGGAAAACTAAAAATCAGCAAGACACAGGCACCCCAAAGTTTAGGGCTGCTCCGTTGACAAGAACCTCCACTTCGCTACACTTGAAATATCGCAGGAAAGAGAAGAATGGATAAAGAAGTTGTGGTCCTTATGTACAATGGAATATCACTCAGCCATGAAATCAACGTCATAAGGCTAGGAGCAGCATGATGAGTGGATTTAGGTACGACGATTCTAAGTATAATAAGTCACACAGAAAAAGACACTTATCATAAGATATCACTTATAGAGGGAATGTAGAAACCGCTACCCTTTAACTGAATTACAAAACAGAACAGAGTCGCACGTTTAGAAAACACACTATGGCTGCTTAAGGGGAAAGGTGAGGTGGGGTGATGCATAAAACAAGGGTTTCAAATTAGCTCAGATAACGTTCCATAAACCCAAAATGTAATAGACAAGACCTACTCCTTGCTCAGTGAACTGCACTCAACACCCCCTATTCACCGCCCAGGAATATATCTGACTAGTAAGAATCTTAAAACCTATGTTTTGCTATCTCTCTGTAAGTGAGTCAAGTGGGTGTAAAGCGGCATAAACACAGCAGTGAAAAGCAGCTAAACCCCATTCTAAAAATCAATTACTTTTAAAAATCCGTGAAACAAAGACAGTGAACGAGAAAGAAATTCTTACAAAATTCGTTCAGGGGCTGCGATGCCACCTGGATTGACCATATCTAGACCCACAGCTCATTGAGACATAAGGGTGGACACTCTTGGGGCTGAGAGGTTTGGTGAGGTTGGGTGAGCTAACGCAGGCCCTATAAAGTAATACGGCGTGGTACCCATCCCATGGGTTCCAAATCTCCAGGTTCAAGGGCATCTTCCTACATCGAAAACATGCATGAGAAACCCAGAAGATGGTACACCGTGTGATCGGGAAAGGTTTCTAAAACGGACCTCGTTTCTCATCTCCTTGTGCTCCGGTTCGCCATTCCAGCTGCTTTACTAGCAATCTCCCTCCTTGGAGAATCAGCACCTTTAACCTCCTGTTCCGTACAGGTTGCAATTTGTCCTGAGGATGAACGGGAAGAGGGGGAGCCAATGAGAGACTAGCTCTAGGTGTTGGGACAGGCACAGGTCACTCTATTTTCCCATCAGGAAGAAGAATCAACCACAGTCTCAGCCTGCCGCCCGGAGCCAGAATAGGGCCTGAAGCAATCCTGCGCTTTTGCGGCCAGCTCCCAAGAAAGCGAGTTGAAAAATGGAGCTCAGGGGCCCTGCAATTCACAAACCTGCAGACTTAGAAATGATAACTCTCGTCCACAAATATATGGAGGGAAGGCAACGAAGAGGATTTGAAAGCAAGGCAGAATTGCAGGAAACAGATTTCAGGAGGTAGATTCGAATCGCCTTTAAACTACAGGAAAAGCGGCAAAACCTCGACTATGATGCCCCTTGCCAAAAAGGGCGTATGCGTTTTTTCCTGAATATATTCAGGAAAAAACGCATACGCCCTTTTTGGCCAACCGAGCAACCTGGAAAGGCAAATCAGCGCTACAAAGAAGCCTCGCTTCCCATCGGTCAAAAGGGCCATGCTAAAAAAAGTGTCAAAACCAGAAATGCAGGACAGGCCATGGAGAAATGGGAGCCTTGCTACGCTGATGGGCGGGCTGTAAATTGCCAACAGCCACTCTGGAGAAGTGTACGGTGTGTCCTGAAACATCTAAAAAACTCCGCTTAGAGAGCATAGGGCACTTCCACTCATGGGCGTATAAATTGGGAAAACTAAAAATCAGCAAGACACAGGCACCCCAAAGTTTAGGGCTGCTCCGTTGACAAGAATCTCCACTTTGCTACACCTGAAATATCCCAGGAAAGAGAAGAATGGATAAAGAAGTTGTGGTCCTTATGTACAATGGACTATCACTCAGCCATGAAATCAACGTCATAAGGCTAGTAGCAGCATGATGAGTAGATTTAGGTACGACGATTCTAAGTGAAATAAGTCACACAGAAAAAGACACTTATCATAAGATATCACTTATAGAGGGAATGTAAAAACCGCTACCCTTGAACTGAATTACAAAACGGAACAGAGTCGCACGTTTAGAAAACACACTATGGCTGCTTAACGGGAAAGGTGAGGTGGGGTGATGCATAAAACAAGGGTTTCAAATTAGCTCAGATACCGTTCCATAAACCTAATATGTAATAGACAAGACCCACTCCTTGCTCAGTGAACTGGACTCAACATCCCCTATTCACCGCCCAAGAATAAATCTGCCTAGTAAGAATCTTAAAACCTATGTATTGCTATATCTCTGTAAGTGAGTCAAGTGGGTGTAAAGCGGCATAAACACAGCAGTGCAAAGCAGCTAAACCCCATTATAAAAATCAATTACTTTTAAAAACCCGTGAAACAAAGACAGTGAAAGAGAGAGAAATTCTTACAAAATTCGTTCAGGGGCTGCGATGCCACCTGGATTGACCATATCTAGACCCACAGCTGATTGAGACATAAGGGTGGACACTCTTGGGGCTGAGAGGTGTGGTGAGGTTGGGTGAGCTAACGCAGACCCTGTAAAGTTATACGGCGTGGTACCCATCCCATGGGTCCCAAATCTCCAGGTTCAAGGGCATCTTCCTACATCGAAAACATGCATGAGAAACCCAGAAGATGGTACACCGTGTGATCGGGAAAGGTTTCTAAAACGCACCTCATTTCTCATCTCCTTGTGCTCCGGTTCGCCATTCCAGCCGCTTTACTAGCAATCTCCCTCCTTGGAGAATCAGCACCTTTAACCTCCTGTTCCGTACAGGTTGCAATTTGTCCTGAGGATGAACGGGAAGACGGGGAACCAATGAGAGACTAGCTCTAGGTGTTGGGACAGGCACAGGTCACTCTATTTTCCCATCAGGAAGAAGAATCAACCACAGGCTCAGCCTGCCGCCCGGAGCCAGAATAGGGCCTGAAGCAATCCTGCGCTTTTGCGGCCAGCTCCCAAGAAAGCGAGTTGAAAAATCGAGCTCAGAGGCACTGCAGTTCACAAACCTGCAGACTTAGAAATGACAACTCTCGTCCACAAATATATGGAGGGAAGGCAACGAAGAGGATTGGAATGCAAGGCAGAATTGCAGGAAACAGATTTCAGGAGGTAGATTCGAATCGCCTTTAAAGCACAGGAAAAGCGGCAAAACCTCGACAATGATGCCCTTGGACAAAAAGGGCGTATGCATTTTTTCCTGAATATATTCAGGAAAAAACACATACGCCCTTTTTGGCCAACCAAGCAACCTGGAAAGACAAATCAGCGCTACACAAAGTCTCGCTTCCCATCGGTCAAAAGGGCCATGCTGAATAAAGTGTCAAAACCAGAAATGCAGGACAGGCCATGGAGAAATGGGAGCCTTGCTACGCTGATGGGCGGTTTGTAAATTGCGAACAGCCACTCTGGAGAAGTGTACGGTGTGTCCTGAAACATCTAAAAAACTCAGCTTAGAGAGCATAGGGCACTTCCACTCATGGGCGTATAAATTGGGAAAACTAAAAATCAGCAAGACACAGGCACCCCAAAGTTTAGGGCTGCTCCGTTGACAAGAACCTCCACTTCGCTACACTTGAAATATCGCAGGAAAGAGAAGAATGGATAAAGAAGTTGTGGTCCTTATGTACAATGGAATATCACTCAGCCATGAAATCAACGTCATAAGGCTAGGAGCAGCATGATGAGTGGATTTAGGTACGACGATTCTAAGTATAATAAGTCACACAGAAAAAGACACTTATCATAAGATATCACTTATAGAGGGAATGTAGAAACCGCTACCCTTTAACTGAATTACAAAACAGAACAGAGTCGCACGTTTAGAAAACACACTATGGCTGCTTAAGGGGAAAGGTGAGGTGGGGTGATGCATAAAACAAGGGTTTCAAATTAGCTCAGATACCGTTCCATAAACCCAAAATGTAATAGACAAGACCTACTCCTTGCTCAGTGAACTGCACTCAACACCCCCTATTCACCGCCCAGGAATATATCTGACTAGTAAGAATCTTAAAACCTATGTTTTGCTATCTCTCTGTAAGTGAGTCAAGTGGGTGTAAAGCGGCATAAACACAGCAGTGAAAAGCAGCTAAACCCCATTCTAAAAATCAATTACTTTTAAAAATCCGTGAAACAAAGACAGTGAACGAGAGAGAAATTCTTACAAAATTCGTTCAGGGGCTGCGATGCCACCTGGATTGACCATATCTAGACCCACAGCTCATTGAGACATAAGGGTGGACACTCTTGGGGCTGAGAGGTTTGGTGAGGTTGGGTGAGCTAACGCAGGCCCTATAAAGTAATACGGCGTGGTACCCATCCCATGGGTCCCAAATCTGCAGGTTCAAGGGCATCTTCCTACATCGAAAACATGCATGAGAAACCCAGAAGATGGTACACCGTGTGATCGGGAAAGGTTTCTAAAACGGACCTCGTTTCTCATCTCCTTGTGCTCCGGTTCGCCATTCCAGCTGCTTTACTAGCAATCTCCCTCCTTGGAGAATCAGCACCTTTAACCTCCTGTTCCGTACAGGTTGCAATTTGTCCTGAGGATGAACGGGAAGAGGGGGAGCCAATGAGAGACTAGCTCTAGGTGTTGGGACAGGCACAGGTCACTCTATTTTCCCATCAGGAAGAAGAATCAACCACAGTCTCAGCCTGCTGCCCGGAGCCAGAATAGGGCCTGAAGCAATCCTGCGCTTTTGCGGCCAGCTCCCAAGAAAGTGAGTTGAAAAATGGAGCTCAGGGGCCCTGCAATTCACAAACCTGCAGACTTAGAAATGATAACTCTCGTCCACAAATATATGGAGGGAAGGCAACGAAGAGGATTTGAAAGCAAGGCAGTATTGCAGGAAACAGATTTCAGGAGGTAGATTCGAATCGCCTTTAAAGCACTGGAAAAGCGGCAAAACCTCGACTATGATGCCCTTGGCCAAGAAGGGCGTATGCGTTTTTTCCTGAATATATTCAGGAAAAAACGCATAGGCCCTTTTTGGCCAACCGAGCAACCTGGAAAGGCAAATCAGCACTATAAAGAAGTCTCGCTTCCATGGGTCAAAAGGGCCATGCTGAATAAAGTGTCAAAACCAGAAATGCAGGACAGGCCATGGAGAAATGGGAGCCTTGCTACGCTGATGGGCGAGCTGTAAATTGCCAACAGCCACTCTGGAGAAGTGTACGGTGTGTCCTGAAACATCTAAAAAACTCCGCTTAGAGAGCATAGGGCACTTCCACTCATGGGCGTATAAATTGGGAAAACTAAAAATCAGCAAGACACAGGCAGCCCAAAGTTTAGGGCTGCTCTGTTTACAAGAACTTCCACTTGGTTACACCTGAAATATCCCAAGAAACTGAAGAAGAATGGATAAAAAAGTTGTGGTCCTTATGTACAATGGAATATCACTCAGCCATGAAATCAACGTCATAAGGCTAGTAGCAGCATGATGAGTGGATTAGGTACGAGGATTCTAAGTGAAATAAGTCACACAGAAAAAGACACTTATCATAAGATATCACTTATAGAGGGAATGTAAAAACCGCTACCCTTGAACTGAGTTACAAAACAGAACAGAGTCACACGTTTAGAAAACACACTATGGCTGCTTAACGGGAAAGGTGAGGTGGGGTGATGCATAAAACAAGGGTTTCAAATTAGCTCAGATACTGTTCCATAAACCCAATATGTAATAGCCAAGACCTACTCCTTGCTCAGTGAACTGGACTCAACACCCCCTATTCAACGCCCAAGAATATATCTGACTAGTAAGAATCTTAAAACCTATGTATTGATATCTCTCTGTAAGTGAGTCAACTGGGTGTAAAGCGGCATAAACACAGCAGCGAAAAACAGGTAATCCCCTTTCTAAAAATCAATTACTTTTAAAAACCCGTGAAACAAAGACAGTGAAAGAGAGAGAAATGCTTACAAAATTCGTTCAGTGTCTGGGATGCCACCTGGATTGACCATATCTAGACCCACAGCTGATTGAGACATAAGGGTGGACACTCTTGGGGCTGAGAGGTTTGGTGAGGTTGGGTGAGCTAACGCAGACCCTTTAAAGTAATACGGCGTGGTACCCATCCCATGGGTCCCAAATCTCCAGGTTCAAGGGCATCTTCCTACGTCGAAAACATGCATGAGAAACCCAGAAGATGGTACACCGTGTGATCGGGAAAGGTTTCTAAAACGCACCTCATTTCTCATCTCCTTGTGCTCCGGTTCGCCATTCCAGCCGCTTTACTAGCAATCTCCCTCCTTGGAGAATCAGCACCTTTAACCTCCTGTTCCGTACAGGTTGCAATTTGTCCTGAGGATGAACGGGAAGAGGGGGAGCCAATGAGAGACTAGCTCTAGGTGTTGCGACAGGCACAGGTCACTCTAATTTCCCATCAGGAAGAAGAATTAACCACAGGCTCAGCCTGCCGCCCCGAGCCAGAATAGAGCCTGAAGCAATCCTGCGCTTTTGCGGCCAGCGCCCAAGAAAGCGAGTTGAAAAATGGAGCTCAAGAGCACTGCAATTCACAAACCTGCAGAGTTAGAAATGATAACTCTCGTCCACAAATATATTGAGGGAAGGCAACGAAGAGGATTTGAAAGCAAGGCAGAATTGCAGGAAACAGATTTCAGGAGGTAGATTCGAATCGCCTTTAAAGCACAGGAAAAGCGGCAAAACCTCGACAATGATGCCCTTGGCCAAAAAGGGCGTATGCGTTTTTTCCTGAATATATTCAGGAAAAAACGCATACGCCCTTTTTGGCCAACCAAGCAACCTGGAAAGGCAAATCAGCGCTACAAAGAAGTCTCGCTTCCCATCGGTCAAAAGGGCCATGCTGAATAAAGTGTCAGAAGCAGAAATGCAGGACAGGCCATGGAGAAATGGGAGCCTTGCTACGCTGATGGGCGGGCTGTAAATTGCCAACAGCCACTGTGGAGAACTGTATGGTGTGTCCTGAAACATCTAAAAAACTCAGCTTAGAGAGCATAGGGCACTTCCACTCATGGGCGTATAAATTGGGAAAACTAAAAATCAGCAAGACACAGGCACCCCCAAAGTTTAGGGCTGCTCTGTTGACAAGAACCTCCACTTGGTTACACCTGAAATATCCCAAGAAACTGAAGAAGAATGGATAAAAAAGTTGTGGTCCTTCTGTACAATGGAATATCACTCAGCCATGAAATCAACGTCATAAGGCTAGGAGCAGCATGATGAGTGGATTTAGGTACGACGATTCTAAGTGAAATAAGTCACACAGAAAAAGACACTTATCATAAGATATCACTTATAGAGGGAATGTAAAAACCGCTACCCTTGAACTGAGTTACAAAACAGAACAGAGTCACACGTTTAGAAAACACACTATGGCTGCTTAACGGGAAAGGTGAGGTGGGGTGATGCATAAAACAAGGGTTTCAAATTAGCTCAGATACTGTTCCATAAACCCAATATGTAATAGCCAAGACCTACTCTTTGCTCAGTGAACTGGACTCAACACCCCCTATTCAAGGCCCAAGAATATATCTGACTAGTAAGGATCTTAAAACCTATGTATTGATATCTCTCTGTAAGTGAGTCAAGTGGGTGTAAAGCGGCATAAACACAGCAGCGAAAAGCAGCTAAACCCCATTCTAAAAATCAATTACTTTTAAAAACCCGTGAAACAAAGACAGTGAAAGAGAGAGAAATGCTTACAAAATTCGTTCAGGGTCTGTCATGCCACCTGGATTGACCATATCTAGACCCACAGCTGATTGAGACATAAGGGTGGACACTCTTGGGGCTGAGAGGTTTGGTGAGGTTGGGTGAGCTAACGCAGACCCTTTAAAGTAATACGGCGTGGTACCCATCCCATGGGTCCCAAATCTCCAGGTTCAAGGGCATCTTCCTACGTCGAAAACATGCATGAGAAACCGAGAAGATGGTACACCGTGTGATCGGGAAAGGTTTCTAAAACGCACCTCATTTCTCATCTCCTTGTGCTCCGGTTCGCCATTCCAGCCGCTTTACTAGCAATCTCCCTCCTTGGAGAATCAGCACCTTTAACCTCCTGTTCCGTACAGGTTGCAATTTGTCCTGAGGATGAACGGGAAGAGGGGGAGCCAATGAGAGACTAGCTCTAGGTGTTGCGACAGGCACAGGTCACTCTAATTTCCCATCAGGAAGAAGAATTAACCACAGGCTCAGCCTGCCACCCCGAGCCAGAATAGAGCCTGAAGCAATCCTGCGCTTTTGCGGCCAGCGCCCAAGAAAGCGAGTTGAAAAATGGAGCTCAAGAGCACTGCAATTCACAAACCTGCAGAGTTAGAAATGATAACTCTCGTCCACAAATATATTGAGGGAAGGCAACGAAGAGGATTTGAAAGCAAGGCAGAATTGCAGGAAACAGATTTCAGGAGGTAGATTCGAATCGCCTTTAAAGCACAGGAAAAGCGGCAAAACCTCGACAATGATGCCCTTGGCCAAAAAGGGCGTATGCGTTTTTTCCTGAATATATTCAGGAAAAAACGCATACGCCCTTTTTGGCCAACCAAGCAACCTGGAAAGGCAAATCAGCGCTACAAAGAAGTCTCGCTTCCCATCGGTCAAAAGGGCCATGCTGAATAAAGTGTCAGAAGCAGAAATGCAGGACAGGCCATGGAGAAATGGGAGCCTTGCTACGCTGATGGGCGGGCTGTAAATTGCCAACAGCCACTGTGGAGAACTGTATGGTGTGTCCTGAAACATCTAAAAAACTCAGCTTAGAGAGCATAGGGCACTTCCACTCATGGGCGTATAAATTGGGAAAACTAAAAATCAGCAAGACACAGGCACCCCCAAAGTTTAGGGCTGCTCTGTTGACAAGAACCTCCACTTGGTTACACCTGAAATATCCCAAGAAACTGAAGAAGAATGGATAAAAAAGTTGTGGTCCTTATGTACAATGGAATATCACTCAGCCATGAAATCAACGTCATAAGGCTAGGAGCAGCATGATGAGTGGATTTAGGTACGACGATTCTGAGTGAAATAAGTCACACAGAAAAAGACACTTATCATAAGATATCACTTATAGAGGGAATGTAAAAACCGCTACCCTTGAACTGAGTTACAAAACAGAACAGAGACACACGTTTAGAAAACACACTATGGCTGCTTAACGGGAAAGGTGAGGTGGGGTGATGCATAAAACAAGGGTTTCAAATTAGCTCAGATACTGTTCCATAAACCCAATATGTAATAGCCAAGACCTACTCTTTGCTCAGTGAACTGGACTCAACACCCCCTATTCAAGGCCCAAGAATATATCTGACTAGTAAGGATCTTAAAACCTATGTATTGATATCTCTCTGTAAGTGAGTCAAGTGGGTGTAAAGCGGCATAAACACAGCAGCGAAAAGCAGCTAAACCCCATTCTAAAAATCAATTACTTTTAAAAACCCGTGAAACAAAGACAGTGAAAGAGAGAGAAATGCTTACAAAATTCGTTCAGGGTCTGTGATGCCACCTGGATTGACCATATCTAGACCCACAGCTGATTGAGACATAAGGGTGGACACTCTTGGGGGTGAGAGGTTTGGTGAGGTTGGGTGAGCTAACGCAGACCCTTTAAAGTAATACGGCGTGGTACCCATCCCATGGGTCCCAAATCTCCAGGTTCAAGGGCATCTTCCTACGTCGAAAACATGCATGAGAAACCCAGAAGATGGTACACTGTGTGATCAGGAAAGGTTTCTAAAGCGCACCACATTTCTCATCTCCTTGTGCTCCGGTTCGCCATTCCAGCCGCTTTACTAGCAATCTCCCTCCTTGGAGAATCAGCACCTTTAACCTCCTGTTCCGTACAGGTTGCAATTTGTCCTGAGGATGAACGGGAAGAGGGGGAGCCAATGAGAGACTAGCTCTAGGTGTTGCGACAGGCACAGGTCACTCTAATTTCCCATCAGGAAGAAGAATTAACCACAGGCTCAGCCTGCCACCCCGAGCCAGAATAGAGCCTGAAGCAATCCTGCGCTTTTGCGGCCAGCGCCCAAGAAAGCGAGTTGAAAAATGGAGCTCAAGAGCACTGCAATTCACAAACCTGCAGAGTTAGAAATGATAACTCTCGTCCACAAATATATTGAGGGAAGGCAACGAAGAGGATTTGAAAGCAAGGCAGAATTGCAGGAAACAGATTTCAGGAGGTAGATTCGAATCGCCTTTAAAGCACAGGAAAAGCGGCAAAACCTCGACAATGATGCCCTTGGCCAAAAAGGGCGTATGCGTTTTTTCCTGAATATATTCAGGAAAAAACGCATACGCCCTTTTTGGCCAACCAAGCAACCTGGAAAGGCAAATCAGCGCTACAAAGAAGTCTCGCTTCCCATCTGTCAAAAGGGCCATGCTGAATAAAGTGTCAGAAGCAGAAATGCAGGACAGGCCATGGAGAAATGGGAGCCTTGCTACGCTGATGGGCGGGCTGTAAATTGCCAACAGCCACTGTGGAGAACTGTATGGTGTGTCCTGAAACATCTAAAAAACTCAGCTTAGAGAGCATAGGGCACTTCCACTCATGGGCGTATAAATTGGGAAAACTAAAAATCAGCAAGACACAGGCACCCCCAAAGTTTAGGGCTGCTCTGTTGACAAGAACCTCCACTTGGTTACATCTGAAATATCCCAAGAAACTGAAGAAGAATGGATAAAAAAGTTGTGGTCCTTATGTACAATGGAATATCACTCAGCCATGAAATCAACGTCATAAGGCTAGGAGCAGCATGATGAGTGGATTTAGGTACGACGATTCTAAGTGAAATAAGTCACACAGAAAAAGACACTTATCATAAGATATCACTTATAGAGGGAATGTAAAAACCGCTACCCTTGAACTGAGTTACAAAACAGAACAGAGTCACACGTTTAGAAAACACACTATGGCTGCTTAACGGGAAAGGTGAGGTGGGGTGATGCATAAAACAAGGGTTTCAAATTAGCTCAGATACTGTTCCATAAACCCAATATGTAATAGCCAAGACCTACTCTTTGCTCAGTGAACTGGACTCAACACCCCCTATTCAAGGCCCAAGAATATATCTGACTAGTAAGGATCTTAAAACCTATGTATTGATATCTCTCTGTAAGTGAGTCAAGTGGGTGTAAAGCGGCATAAACACAGCAGCGAAAAGCAGCTAAACCCCATTCTAAAAATCAATTACTTTTAAAAACCCGTGAAACAAAGACAGTGAAAGAGAGAGAAATGCTTACAAAATTCGTTCAGGGTCTGTGATGCCACCTGGATTGACCATATCTAGACCCACAGCTGATTGAGACATAAGGGTGGACACTCTTGGGGCTGAGAGGTTTGGTGAGGTTGGGTGAGCTAACGCAGACCCTTTAAAGTAATACGGCGTGGTACCCATCCCATGGGTC